>NC_081180.1:228090618-228390618 GCF_029867415.1 Vicia villosa | reverse complement strand
TATACACATAAAACTAGGGTTGCCACGTAGACCCTAACAAAAGTAAACTTAATAACTAAGTAAACAAAACAAACTAAAACCTAATAGCTAAGCATAACAAACTCAAACTCCAGAAGCTAAACACACTTCTAGAACAGTCACCTCAGAAGCTTCTTATTCTGAGCAACATTGATTCTAAGTAATCACCTCATAAGCTTTTGACTCTAACAACAGCTATGAATATGAATTACTTTCAACACCATCCCTTAATTCCTATCCCGCTAACCAAAATTATAACACCAGTTTCATCTCTCAAATGGATAAAGTGTTCAGTCTTGACATCCTTCGTCAGAACATCTGCAAGTTGCTTCTGGTTGCTACAGTGTGTAACTCTATTCAGAAAAGAAGATTTCTCCTTGAAAACCCATATGAATTTGATGACTTTCTTCTCCTTTGAAATCTCAGTTCACTCCCAAGTCTTGTTTCTTTCTATAGCCTCAAGTTCTTCTTTCATGGCATTTAGTCTGGGGATCGTTGGAAGTGTCCATGGATTAAACATTGGGGAATCAAGGGACCTTAACGCCACATATTCACCCAAAACCTTAAGACAATCGGGGTATGAATCACCTCTCTTATAAACCAACATTTTCTAAATTCTTAGTCAATGTGGGACTTTAGCACTTTCACATGTAAAATTCAACCATCTTTTCCACAAGTGTGAGTCACCCATATCACTAGCCATGATCCACACTAGGATCCACTTCCGCTCTCCCACCGAACCAACTAGGGCTCTGATAGTATTTGTTGAGAAGTCCAGAGAGCGCCTGAAGTGTAAATAAGCCAAACTTTAGAGATCCAAAAGAGACCTTGACACCACATATTTATCCAAAATCTTAAAGAAATTGGAGTATAAGTCACATCTCTTATAAATCTATCACTTTCTCTATTCGTAGTCGACTTCGATCTTTAACACTTTCATACTTCAAATCTAATAAATTGAATTTATAGTCGTTGGAATATGTGTTTGCCAAAAAATTTAGATAAAGATAGTTTTATATGTTGATTTGACAAGATCTTTTTTATTAGTGTTGCTTATGATGGTACATTTGATGAATTAGTGTAGTTGCAAATATTTTGACGATCAAATAAATAAAAGTAATAAGTCTGAAATTTAAAGTTTAAATAATATGTATTTGACTTCGAGTCACTTGTTACCTTTTATAGCTAATGTTTAGTGTCTAAAAACTCTATAGCCTCTCCATCCAACAGATGTTTGAAGGCGGCTTACTAAAAGTGTCTATTTCATAGCTTCCTTTATTTTCTGAAAATAGAATGGCCCGATTTTATATGAATTTGATTCTTATAGAAATGATATAACTATCACGTGTGATAATATGTATAAGTATCATGTGTGATGATATGTGATAATAATTTAATCATAAAAAATTTATAATGTTTACTCTTTATGTCTTTATCTTTTAGTATTTCACTTTTATTTATTTTATAAATAACGTAGTATTTGATTGAAAAAACAACTTGGCATATAAAATCAACAAACTAAAGTATTAGTATTAATCATGTGGGTCAATATGACATTTTATAAATAAACTAAACTTTTATAATATGGCAATCTTCAGGAAGCGATGGCGCCGGCATAATGTGCCCCCACTAATGCCTTATTCAATGTATCATGGAGCATAGACAATTTTTAAGTTTATTTTAAGATAAGAGCGAATGATTGATGGTCGGATTGTGATTTTAAAATCAGTCTTTTTGCGATCTCGGTTTTCTTCCTCTCATTCTTCAAGGCGCCGGTATGTATTATTTCTAAACTTAAATCTTTGTTTAAACAATTTCTTTGGGGGATGGGAGGAAAAGAGAAAAATCAATTGGGTGAAGTGGGAGAAGGTGTGTAGGCCGGTCGAAGAAGGGGGTTTGGGAACTAGAGACCTAAGGTTGTTTCAACATAGCTTTACTAGGTAAGTGGGTGTGGAAAATCACATCGGAGAGGAAAGGTTTATGATACGAAGCTTTAGTGAATAGATACGGTTTGAACAACGGGGGAATGCACGTGGAACCGAACGATGCCTCAAATTGGTGGAAGAACATATGTCAAACTGATATAGGCAGGTTTCAAATAGAAAATGAGTATTCAGTGAAAGAGGTTTATAAGAACTTATCATCAATTGAACAATCTTCGTCTGATCATCTGTGGGCGAAGGTGTGGAATAGGGCAGTCCCGACAAAAGTGGCATGTATGGTATGGAGAATGCTGCAAAACAGAATCCCTACTAAAGATAACTTAAATAGGAGGGGTGTTATGGGCCAGGGGCAGACTAGGTGTCCGGGAGAGTGCGGGGGGGAGGAGTCGGTCTCTCACATATTTTTTGAGTGTCCAGCATTTGCAGGTGCGTGGGGGTACTTATACAAGTGGATTGGAGTCCAGTCGGTTATGCACAACGACGGGTGGATGCACTTGGATCAGTTTGAAAGTATGTTAGGAAGAGGTAAATTGTTGTCAAAGAAATTGGCGGTAATCTGGTTTGCGTGCGTATGGAGCATTTGGAAATCAAGGAATGGAAAAGTCTTCTGAAACGTCGAAATTAGCATTGAGAAAATAGTTGAAGAGACAAAAATCTTTGCTTGGAAATGGCTCAGAATAAAAGCAAATCTTATTTCGGATGATATTGGTGCGTGGTGCTTGAATCCTGCTGCGTGCCTCGGAATCGTTATCGAATAATCGCACCACAAGCGCTCTGCAGTAGTGGCAGAAAGGAACCTGGATTTTCCTTTTGCTGCTGTGTCCAGAATGGCAGCTGTATCGGCACATAGTAGTTGCCTGTCGATTCAGGTTAGCTGTCTGCAACAGCCAACGGTCGATGGAGTGGCGGCATTTGCAGTTTGGTGATCTCTGAATTTGTGTTGTTTTGGAGGATAACTTCGTCGTATGATCGTTGGCTTAATTTATTTTGCTTCTAGCGACAGCATGTTATAGAGTATTTGAAGCTGCATTTTATTTTTCTGGTTTTTAAGGTGCATCTGCTATCTGTATTTTTGCTACTAGGTGTGAGCTTCTTTTGTCTCTGCTCTAGTGCTATGCAGCAACTTATGCTGTTTGGTCAACATGTACCATGCACTTCTTGTGCTTCTTTATTTTATTTTAATGCATTTGGCTTATTCAAAAAAAAAAAAAAGAGAATGATTGATGTTGAAAACTATACTTTGTATTGAAAAGTCGGCTTTATACTAGCGCTAATAAAAAAAATTATTCGTTATACTAAGTAAAATAAGAGTTAAAATGAGTGGACTGGATACTGTGATTCAATCAAAATTTATCATTTAACTATGTTATATAATTTATTTAAAAATAATAGTATGATTTGATACTTAATATAGTTATAATTGATTGACGGTGTAAAATACTTTTACACTATCAGTATATATCATTTATTCTCTTAAAATAATATTTAATTTCAAATTTCGGTGTAGTATATATGACTTTGAGGTGTAGTATATATGACATTGTGCGAAGAAGGAAAGTCAAGGCCCAACTCAAACAACAGTTATGATTGTGGGGTCCCGTCATTTTCAATAATTTTTAATTAGTGAATATATTGAATTTAGTTGAATATCGATATTTTCATTCAATAAAATAATGATATTTAAAGTTATGGTATTTTTTACTATTATTTTATTTTGAAATAATTTAAAATTTAAGCAAAATTCATGGCTCCAAGATGACCTTGATATCAAAATCAATGTTATTTTTTCTTTTAACCACTATCTTCGGTTGAACATCCATTTCACCTTGATTAGCCATCGCAGACTAAAGTTGAGCCCTCGTAACTTCTTGAGTGTATCAACAAAAGCCAGCTTAGCCTCTAATAGTTCTAGCTTCTAACTAGAGGAAGTTACAAACTCAGTAGAGAAGGACTTCAGATTCTGCAAAACTGTATCCACATTAGTTCTGAGAGAATCTCACTTAGCAGCATATGAAATGGGATCAAATGCTATAGGATTCTCTCAACAACCAAACCATGAATCTTTTCAAATATATCAGTCCTAAGTTCTTCATGTAGGGTTTGGATGTGAGGTGGAGGAGTGAGAATATTAACTGGGTGAGGTGGAGAAAAGCTAGGTAAGGGTCTATCTTTAGAGAGATTTTGAGGTATTGTGCCAGATACTGACACAACATCTTGATCACCTGAAAGGTTAGAATGATGAGGATGGACAAATGGAGAAATGTTGAGTTTAGGAGGGGTATGTTGTGGAGGGGATTTGATTCAGATTGAGTCCCAGGCTGGGTCTTAGGGTGAGGTGTTGGCATTGTGTGTTCAGGAGTAGGTAGATGGTCTTGTTGAACAAGATTAGATTGATCTTGATTGACTTGTTCAGGAACAGGTTCAGAGGTAGGTTTAGTTTAGACATGGATGGTTTCAACTTATGGTTGAAGAGATTCAAAAGTTGTTGTGTTAAATGGTATGGATTAAAGAGGTGCAACATCCAAAGGTTTAATCTTTGTATCATCAAAGTCAGAACCTAAGGATGATAAAGGTGTAAGACTTGAGGATGAGATGGTATGATATATAGGTGACGTAGGATTAGATGGTTCTTTAGGTGAGATTCCATGAACTAATAATTATCAGTCAAGATGTTTAGTGGTGAAGGTTCTTCAGATATTGGACCATTGGTTTTTTTCATAGGTGAAATCACCAACTAGCTGCCTTGGTAATTCATTTATAGCATAGGGATTAATGACATTTTCCACTATCTAAATCATGGTTGGGGACATAGAGAACAAAGCAGGCTCGGAGGAATTCATGATAGCTTTGAGTAATATAGCTTTGAGTAATGGTCACTTCAACACCCATTAGCAAAGTAGTTCATCCAACCTTGATATTCAAAATGCTCCTTCAGATAGAACCTATTAGCACGTAACGGTTCGAAATTGACCAATTATTTTGTTATCAGCTTGAGATCATCATCTCTAATACCCAGTGTTTTGGATTTGATATGAAAACTCTTTCCAGATTCGACAACCATTAGAGCTTGTTGAGAAGACGCGTCCATGCGATGGAGTTTTAGGGTTCTAAAAGGTTTTTTCCTAAATGGGTTTTTTTTTTTAGAAATCTTGAGAACAAAAGTGTGGGTTATGAAGTGAGAGAAACAAGTGTATGAATGTTGAGAAAAGTGTCCTTTTCAATTTTGAATAAAACAAGAAGTTAATGACAAATGGGGAGAAACACAATATTCAAAACAACTCATCATTATCTAAAAATTAATACCCATTAGCTAAAACACGTATAAGGAGACCTTTCATATATAAGGCAAATAAGTGGACAAATGTTAAATTTTTTTAAGGGATTTACCACTGATGTGATGTCTCAGTCACATCATCATATTTCGAGTTTCAAAGGCCGAAATGCTTCAGAAAATACTATTTATCATAAGCTTATTCAAGACCTCTAAACACGGTGACTTTTAATTACCATCAGACTCTAAACACTCATTTTGTTCCAATAATGTTCTTCTGATGTGGTTTGAGTACCAGATCCTAGACTTCATTTCTTTGAAATTGATTTAGTTATTCTGAAGGATTGGTCGCTTATGGACCACCAACTTCTAAACCAACTTTCTCTCAATATATGATAGCTTCTTAACCAACAGCTTTTGAAGTTTCCTCAGATATATGAATTTTTTTACCAATGATTCTTCCTTTCTGATTTCCTCTAAATCCCATAGTTCCTCCTTCTTTTAGAGTTAGGGTTTGGAATATAGTCTTTTCTCCGATCATATGTCATGAGCAGCCAATGTTAAGGTACCATGACTTCAGCTTTGCTTCTCCCTTGAAGCATATATGTTGCAAAGATAATTTCATATTTAGGTACCCATAATCTTATGGGTCCTTTAGGGTTAGTGTAATACGGTGGGAGAACTGACTTTTTGAAATGTTGTGGATAGCAAGAGTCGCCACCGACTTTTATTTTATCCAATTAGAAAAAGCAAAAAGAACAGGAAAGACCTTCTTTGAAAAGATTTTGAGTTCGGGGGGTAGGTTATACAAAGGGAAGGTGTAAGCACCCTTTGTATCCATGGTTATCCATGGGCTCTTAATTGCTTAATCACTTGTTTGTTTGAATGGTTTAAAAGAGTGCAGTGTGTGTTTAGAAAAGATTTTTTTGAATAAGGACTTTAGCTTGTAAATAAGCGTAGCCTTTTGGAAATTGTTTTGAAAAGAGGTATATGAAAGTAATTTGAAAGTTTGATTTAAATATGAGCGAGCAATTAGGAGCAATTACCCTAAGAGTGTCTTTCTTGTTCTTTGAGTCTTTCGTTTGAAAGGACTATCCATACCATAAAGAGGGTAGATAGTCTTTTCATTGGATGTAATTGGGTCATCGAGGGTCATCGTTTGCCATAAGTCTATCCATACCATAGAAGGGCAGGAAGTCTTTAGGAAAGGATGGAATAGTCATTTGTAGGCAACCAGCAAGGATACCTTAGCATTAGAAGGGATGATCATCATTTATCGAGGCAACATTAAGGGACAAGGTCATTTTAATTGTAGGCAACTCGAAGGGACTATGATCTTTTATCGGAGGGACTATGATGATTTTTATTCGTAGGCAGCATGTGCTAAGGTATCACATCGCTCGAAGGGACTTGACTATTTTGATTGAAAGGCAACATAAGAGAGCTTGAAAACAATGTTTTCTACGCTACACGCATCCAAAATCCAGCTATTCGATACTTCCATCGCCTCTTGGTGCACACTATTTTCGGTCGACCTAACAACAACAAAGTAAACCAAACAGAAATGTTCTTCTTGGTCAGCGCACTCTTTGATAGACGAATTAATGTGGCTCCATTTTTTCTTGACCACCTTCATGCGTGTACTTTGACAAAGGGGACCCATCCTTTCATTTTCGGTGGTATAATTACTTCGATAGCCATCGCTTTAGGCTTCAACAATGAGCTAGCGACCATCTCTGATTTCGCCATGCCCGCACAAACTCTAGACCTCGCCTACTGCCGAGGTTCTCATTTGATTTCTCCGAGAGCGGATGGTAGATTCAGTTTGGTTGTCCATGGTAAAAAAGTGGAAAGTTTCATTCTACCTTGTCCTGATCGCATTGATGTGCGAAATATGACACAATGGCGTTTTACTCTTGACGCACCTGCTCCTGATGAAAACCAAGAACAAGTGCCAGAGAACCTCCCACCATTCCATCCTCCTCCGCCTAGGGCCCCCGGAAATGTCCCACCGCAAATCACTATGAACACCCTCTACAAAGCCATCATGCAACAAAATGTAGTAGCAAACCAAAGGCACAATGAAATGTTGCAACTGGTCCTACAATTTCAGAGTCGAAATGACCACAACTATCAGGAAATGACCAACCGCGTGTCAGGTTTAAGTGATGAAATGCAAGAGTTGTCACTTCGTGTGGACGACGTTCATAACTACTTTCAACAATCTGATGCACCACCTGACTCAGATAGGCATAGAAGGGTTTGAACTAGAGGACGAATAAGGATGCCCGAACAAAGTGAGGAGTAGGAGTTGTTTTTCTACCTTGTAGCATTGGGGACAATGCACACTTCAAGTGGGATACGACTCCCTAACACCGGGTGTGACTGTTATCGTAACAATACCATTTGTCATATGATTTTATGGAGAGAATCGTATATCATTGTATCTTTATGAAGGTCATTGGGAGAAATTTCATAATATTAGTCTTATATGTTAATTATGTTTTATTTGTTGTCAATGATGTTGCTTTGTTATATGTTGTAATGAAGTTTCTCTCTGATAAGTTTGAAATGAAAGATATGAGTGAGACATCCTATGTGTTAGGAATAAAAATATTTTGTAATAGATCACAATCATTGTCGATACTTTCTATCATACCCTAATTTTGACCCCCCCTGAGATGTCATACCTCTAAGTACCTCATCAAACTCAGGACAGGTACTCAGAGCAGTCACTTGTTTATCTGATACCCAGTCGAGGGTGCTCAAGGACAAAAAAGTTCAGGCAAAGGATCAATCAATATGAGAATAACCTCTAATGCAATCATAGGATTCAAATGATTCATTTATTCACCTATGTTGATTAGACAACAGTTATCAGAACTCAGGTTTGCTCAGCTAAGGTTTTTAACCCACCGAGGACTGAAATCAGGGACCACATTTGTGAAACCCTAAAAAAGCTCCAGGACACCTATCAAATGGTTCAATCATCTTCAAATGATCCATATTACAATATCTATTAGGCACTACACTTCAATTCAAGATCTACAGTCATCAATTTCATCTGGTCGACAATTAGGGTTTTTGACCTAATTCACCAAGATAGTTGACTTTTAATCAGGACATGGTGCCACAACTCAAAGAATGGCTCAATATCCTCCAATAACTCAATATGATCCATTCATATCATTCATTTGATGAGGATAGCTTAATTCAATTGAAATCTCCAGAAACGCGATTCACTTGAAAAAGTCAATTGTACCAAGATCACCATTGACTTTTTGGAAATTTTGGTCAACCATGACTTTTGAAGTTTTAAACCATCAATATATGATATTTGAAGTCATTTGATCAAGTAAAATCAAGAAAATCAATCAAGAATCAAAAAGTCAAAGTTTGACTTTTCATACTTAGAAAATTTTCTGTGTTTTCAAGTGGTTTTTACCAAACTTTGGAAGGGAATATCTCAAAATTTCACCTACAAATTGAAAAAAACTTCCAACATGAAAGTTGTAGATTTTGATCCAATGAACAACTTTGTCACATATGATTTTTTGGCTAGAAATCAACCATTGAAGAGATATGAAGCTTCAAAGTGACTGCCTTCACAAAACTAGCAAGAAAACCCTAGTTTTCTTCAAACCTAATGGGACTTTTTCACTAATTTCCCTAAGGATTTTGGGCAAACACAAAACTAATGAATTGAAGTACATATCAAGGGCTTTTCCAATTGTATTCAACCATCTTCAAATTCATTATGAGTTAAGAGATATGGTTGATCAAAGTTTGGGCATTTGAAGTGAAATTATGGGTCATGTCCAAATTTGAATTTTGCAAACTTTGTACCAATGCCTCTACCAATTGATGCATCCTCATCCATGTGATATCAGAAGAGATTTGAAGGAATCAAATGCACTATTCCACCGTTTTTGGCCAAGTTGCAAGAATTCAATGCCATGTGATTAAGTAACCATTACAAATTTGGAATCTTGATGAATCACCAAAGAATCTTCTCCTAAGCCCATTAGAGTTCACTTCTGCAACAGAATTGTCCCCTAAGATCACACAAAATCGATGGATAGGGGATTGATCAAGTGGAATCAAAATTGCCATCATTGCATTTTGGATATTTTTGAAATTTCTTCATAGCCAAGAAACCAAGTTAACCTCATTAAGAAAAGCTCACTCTCTGCAAACACACTGAACTCTTTGCCTATAAATAAGAGAGCATACCTCAGTAATTAGACACACCAAAGCAACAGAATTCTTGCTTTCTCTCTTCTCTCTTCATACTTAGGTTTTTCAAAGGTTCTTTGGCAAGAAGACTCGGATTCTTCAAACCAAAGCTCTTCCTTTGAAAGTAAGTATTCAAACACATCAAGGGAGATATTTAGAGGTGATCCAAACCTCTAAAACACTTCTGTACGTGGAGAATCATCATCTTCTCCTATCACTTGGAGCTGTTTCAGTTGGGGTCGAGCAAGGAGTTCTAGGCAGTTTCAATCCAAGCCAAGCATCTCAACACCTTCTTGAGGGATCACTGAAGCTATCTGGATCATTGCAACAACTCTGTAGCACACTTTGATCAGAGCTCAAACTCCATTTCTGAGGTAAGTTTCATGAACTTCAAACTCCATAATTCACGCATGATAAATTAAAAATGAAGTTACCAGTTGGTTTCTGCACCTTCAAGGATCATTAACCCTCAATCAATTGCATCATATCATGCATATAGAGTATTTCATGTTAATTTCCAGTTTTAGGGTTCTTAGTGTTCATGCGTGCGAATTTTGAATTACACTGAAAATAAATGAAATCAAAGGATACCATCATAATCCTTGTCCAAAAACGAGCAAAATCCATGTTTACATCTTTGAGTTTGGTTGAGAAACGAAGGAGATAGCAAATTCAAAATGTTTGGAGCTTGAGGTTGAAGATGAAGATGGTGGCGCCATTTTTCAAATTTCCCAGGTTTTAGTTTATTATATTTTAAATGGTTTGTGTTTAACCTACGAATTCATCGTAGTGTCCCATTGGTTACAACGCGCGTCCAAAAGCCTTGCCTTGCCTTAGGTCTGGGGTTCGATCCCCCCCTCAGACCTTTTGTTCATTTTATTTTTCCAACTCATTTAATGATTTGTTTTCACATATAATCATATGGGCTCCTTTCCTAAACAGGCCACGCGCGTGGCCCAGTTGGTATTTGTTTTGTTTGGTAACCTATAGGGTGTGGGTTCAACCCTTGGCAAGACCAAACCCTTTTTTTAACACTATTTTCTTTCATTTTATTTTATAACTTCACATAATTAAATCACCCATCAATTTAAATCATTTTCTTTTGATTTTTCACACACTTCTCATTCAATATATCTATTTTGAGAATATACAAAAAAATTACAAAAAATATATTATTTTAGTATATTTTAATTAGGTTAAAAAATCACATATTTTAAGAATATTTTAATATCTTAAAAAATATAATTTTCACTTGATTTTCAAAACCAAATCTCTTGTAAATATTTTTTGTGATAAAACCCTAATCATTTAGGTCTTAATCAAGATTAGACTTTGTCATTATCTTAATTAAGTTGACTGTTGTCAAGAATTTAAACTGTTTTCAAATCTCCGATTAGCCGGACGGTCAAAATTTTCATACAACAAAACAGTAATCATTTCAATTGCCAATCATTTTCAACTGTTTTTCATAACCAATACTATAAAGTACTGGCCCTCTAATAGAGTGTAAGTCCCAACACCTTTTTCTTTTATTAGTTTGTTTTCAAAAACTGTATTTACAAAATCTTCTTTCTGTTTTCAAAACATTCTTCTGGTATTTGAAGGGCATTATTCTCGGTGAAACTCTTCAGATACCTATGTGACCTTTGTCCATCTTCACTTCTTCTGTTTTCAAAAACCTTTAACTGTTTATAATAAATATTCAACTGTTATCAATAAAACAACAAAAAATTGCTGGTGAGGCTTTGTACATACATCTTCAAAGGCCTCCACTCCATCCAGGTTAGGCTTTACAAGCTTTCAATTTACAGTCTTTACTTAAATTACTGTCAAATATAACCTGTTTATATATTGTTTAGGAATACGTTTGAGTGTAAACCTTAGGACAGTTAAACTATATATATATTATAGGACTATGGCCTAGGATTGAGAATGTCTTCCCGGTGAAGGCTCTTTCCTAATTAGAGATCTGTAGTTCAAACCCTCAAGATGAATTATTCCCGGTGAAACATCTTGAAAAAGCCTTAGAACCCAAAAATAGGATACATCCACCCAAGAGGAATTATTCCCGGTGAAACCTCTTACCCATTTGCTTAGAGCCAAAATAAGTTCAAAACCACATAGCTTTCTCTTGTGCTATAACAAGGACCCTCGATGACCCTCGATTAGCCTCCTCTTGGGCTTTGTACAAGGACCCACAGGCTTCTTAAAAGCATTTCCAGCTTCCTCTTGAGCTTGTATACAAGGACCCATCAGGTTTCTTATAAACATAGGAACAGGTCTTTAGTTACCTTTTAGCTTATCCTGGTGAGTTTCTTCCACTTTAAACCAGACTTTAAACAAGCTAAGATTGTCTCAATCTCATATTGAGTCCACCTTTTGGAATGAGAGATATGGACAGTCTCTGTCACCCTTATCTTCATTAATTTCCTTAGCAGAGTCTAGGATCCATAGTTATCTATCCTCAGTCAGTGTCAGCCTTAATCTTGGGCTTTAAACAAGAAGTCTCAATTAAATAATATTTCTGCTATCATTCAAAACCCCTGGAAAGGGTTAGCCTCCAAAAATTCATTCTTTAAAAAGATAATTTCACCAGCTGAGTCAAAATCCCTGGAAAGGGTTAGCTTCCAAAAAAATCAGTCTTTTAATAGATAAATCCTCCAGCAGAGTAAAACTCCCCAAAGAGTCAGCCTCAACCTTGGGCCTCATATAAGGCATGAAATAATAACTTCCCCAGTTAAGAGTCAGCCACAACCTTGGGCTTTGTACAAGATAGATAATAGAGTCTCCCCAGTGAATCCTCCATCATCAAGTAGCCACAACCTTGGGCTTTGTACAAGGCAGGTAAACCACATTTCATGTGTCAAAGATTCTTAACCTCTAGGATCTTTTCCCCATAGAGTCATCCATACTCAGTTTCCTCAACAGTCAGCCACAACCTTGGGCTTTGTACAAGGCAGAAAACAATGTTTTCCCTAGTCAGGGTAGCCACAATTATGGGCTTTGTACAGAACACCAAATAAAATTCATCAAATAAACACTCTCCAACTAGAGTCAGCCTCAATTATAGGCTTTGTACAGAACACAAATTCCATGTAGTTAATCCCCAGTGTAATTATTTCCCAGAGTCAATAAAATCAATCAATCAAAAAGCCTCAAGCTTGGGCCTCATACAAGCCAGCTAAAAGTCAAATCTTTTATACAGTAGATAGATATAGTTTATCTTTATAGAGAGATCTTTCTCCTATCTCACCACATTCAAACAAACAAACATTACATTTCATTTTAATTAAGTCTTCCATTTAGGATTTTGAAAGGCATGAGCTGGCAGTAAAACCCAGACATGTGGTAACTTTCCCTAATTTGGATGAGCATCTTTCTTTCATTCAAGACGCGGTTGACTGGTATACTTGCACATAAACAAGTAAGGTCCCCCTCTTGAATGAAATGAATTCAGTTATTCTGTCACACTTTTTAATGTTTGTGGTGGAATAGTAGAAATACCTCTCTGTAAAGATGATTTCATGTCTCTTTACTGTAAACAGAGATTTAATTCAAGCTTCAACCTTGAGCTTCAAGCAAGGCACCAAAAATATATTAAAATCCCTAATTAGTTCTCCGAACTACAAAAAGCTCTGACTTCCATTAGGGATATGTAGGCATGAGGTTCACAAGGAATCTCAGCGAGCTAACAAAATACCAAAAATAGTCAGTTTGTCTATCTTCTTTCCAATTCAATTTAATTCTCTCTCCTAACACAAAGGAGAAACTTTCCCAATAAAAAGCAACAAACACAAACACAATGACACAGAGAAGGTTCCTGTAGAGTACTACAGATATGTAGGGTGCTTAAACTCTTCCCTATGTATAACCGACCCCCCGGACTCCAGAATTTCTAGTTTAGGTGAATCCCCACACTTAGCAAACTCCTAGGATTTATTTGAGATCTTTTTCCCCTTTCCTACTCGTAGGATAATTAAAAAGTTCGTGTGATATCATAGGAAGAACTGAAACAAAATTCATCCCGCCCCGGGCGCATTCTCCTTCCAAATTTCGCGTGAAGGGTCTAGCGTGCCGTCCTCCCAAGTGAAACGGGGAGGTAAAGAAAACGACAGCCCACACTTTCTAAAAAAACTATATAAATAAAGTATGAGAGAGAGAGTCATAATGGATAAATGCTTCACAATGATAGTTCCTATTAAAAAAGGGGGAAATTTTAGTCAATTGTAGTGTCCTAAAAATGAACCAATACAAAAATTAATGGATAATTGGAAAATTATAAATAAGATTATTAGGTACTTACAAGACACAAAAGACTATAGGTTCACATACAGAAGATCAATCATCTTGAAGTGGTTGGCTACTTGGATTCAGATTTTGCAAAATTTGTGGACTTAAGAAATTTTGTATTTGGCTATATTTTTCTTCTGAATGTAGGAGCAATCTCATGGAAGAGTAGAAAAAATTTAGGATTTCTACTTCCATTATGTAGAAGGAATTTGTGGCATGCTTTGATGTATCATTTCAATCATTGTGGTTGTGGAACTTTACCTTGGATTTTGGTATTATCGATAGTATAACTAGGCTGCTAAGAATTTATTGTGATGATTTTTCATTTGTCTTCTTCTCTACGAATGATAAGTATTCAAAAAGTGTTAAACACATGGATTTGAATTATTCAGAAAAGTGGATAAACAAAAAGTGTCATCTGAACACATAAGTACAAATTTAATAATAACCTATCTGTTAACTAACGATTTTTCCTCAAGACATTTGTTGGTCATATTAAAAGGATGAACATTATGCAAAAGTCCTTGATAACACTATAATATGATCAATATATACCTGTATAGTTTTGATGTTAGTATAGTATGATATTTATGAATTCAATTAAAATTATGTTTTTGTTTTGTTTTGTTATCCATGTTATATGGTATAAATTATTGTTGAGATATGATGACAAGAAGTGTCTTTGAAAATGACATGAAAGACACACAATAGTGTATTCTTTAAAATTATTTAAACTGAATTGATTCGTGATAAATAAAAAAAATCAAGTTGATGAATAACTTGCGACCGTCATGATCCGATTATTTTAATTCAATTAAAATTGACGACTTGATACTTTTAATGAATGGTGCATAATTATAATACAAAATTGATAGTATTATAAATATCCTAATATCAAAATCTCATAAAAATTAATAGTATCTTAAATATCAATCCTAAATATTTTTGTGACATCTTTTCCTTTTTATTTCACACATGAAGAAAGTATCTTTATCAGTCAATTTTCCACTTGCTCTTTAAAAGCACGGTGTGTGAACAATGTCATTCATATCTATTGTGTCGCTTACACATGGACCCTGTCTGTTTCTTACTCGGTTGCCTTGACTTTTGATTAGCCTACAGTTCCACATCTATAGCGTGTCCATTTCATGGAGAACAGGGAAATTTGTGTGTTTGTGTAGACTTTTGCATTCTTATTTAGTTTTTAATCTGTTACTAATTCACATGTGTTGTTAGTGTTGGTCTTTTTCTTCTGAGTATTGTGAATGAGTTACAGCCACGTTATATAAGGACTCATGCAATAATTGTTGGTGGATGAGAGAATAAAATAGAAAAGAATATAACTTGATCAATTTATTGAAAATCGAATACAACAAATTCTATTTATAAATATAATGATGAGTAAATATGAACTTTAATAAAATTACGAGGTTATTTAACTTAAATAGTTTATTATTTTTTTAGTAAGCAACATATTATACAAGGGCTCTCCAACCCGATTACACATAGAAACGGAAAGTCCGACAAAAAAAGAGACTACAAACCAATTATGGTTACGAGAGGAATAACAAAGTATCCTTGCTAAACTCGTAAAAAGTATAATTGGAGTGTGTAATTTCTCCGCAAAAAGACCACTTCCAAACCAAAGAATTAATGTCTCGCATCGTGTTGTTGATGTTCCATTCCTCATTCCGGAAACAAACCACATTCCTTTACTAACCATAACGTCCAAGAAGTGGCGAGCCAAACTACTCCTAAATTTCTTTCTTTAACCTTTTATATTCGAAAAAACGAGTGACAACCCATAAAATTAGACAAACACTCTTCCTCCACCCTATCTGATTTATCAACCCAAAAAGCAATCTTCCTCCATATTTTCTTTACCACATAGCAATTTGAAATTCTGGCAAGTCAGCCTTCGGATGTCATATGGCATGTCAAGACATCTGATCCAACATTAAGAACACGGCAAGGTATATACCGATATAAACAGAAAAGCTAAAAAGCAATAAACAACGCACAAAATTGTTTACCCAGTTCGGTGATAAACACACCTACTCTGGGGCATACCAAGCCAGGAATGAAGTCCACTATCAGCAATATTAATTCGAAGCTAAACAGTCCCAATTTACAACTTCTCACTTAATCCCTACCCAATGACCCTTCTACTTATATCCTCTCTAGAGATGGAATATCTCCATCCCACTTCCAATCATCACAATGATGTTGTACAGTTCTCTAGTTTCAGGAGCTATAACAACGGCCTAATCACCAACATTCTAAGCACACAAACAAACACAACTTGGATTTACTTCAAAGCTTCATTCAAGAACAATACACCTCTTACCTACAGGCAGTGTTTTAAAAACCGGACCGGACCGGACGGTCGTACCGGTCGAACCGGGTGTCGCACGCTCGCGAATGTGAACAGAGTCGCCACCAATATATTTATCCCAAAGAGGGAAAGGAATATCAGAAAACCTGGAATAAAGAAAGGATAAGAAAAGGTCTTGCGACCAGAGATAGGGTACGGGAGTCGGTTACGCAAGGGGAAGGTATTAGCACCCCTCACGCCCATCGTACTCGATGGTATCCACTTACGTTTGTTCTATTCTAAGGGTGTATAAATCTAAAGCTTAATTACTAAGGGAATGCATGCAAATGAAAGAAAAGAAACACGGGGAAAATAAGGTTTATAAATAGTTGTGCTCGCTTAGGCCCCGCGACCTAATGCCTACGTATCCTTTTCAAGAATCAGAGCGCCGTAGTTCGACTCTTTAGTTTTTGGTTGTTTGTGTTTTTTAGATGAACAGTTACATTCGCACTCCGCTGCTCGACCTCTGGAGTCTTTAGCTGGGAATGGAGCGGAAATAACGTGTCCGATTAAGGGAAAGAATGCCCTGAAGGCAAGAGAAAGAATGCCTCGGAGGCAAGAGAGAGAAGAGAGAAAATTGGTTTGTGTCTTTTAGGTGTAATTCCATGATGGATGAAAACCCACTACAAGGCTTCGCATCACTTCCTTACTTTGTTTAGGTTTGAGCCTTTATTAGATATTTTATGTGTTTTTGGTTAGGTGTCTTTTAAGGGAAATTAATTTGTGACTTGAATCATGCCTTAAAAGAGTTTTTTTTGAATATTTAGAGAACGCACATCGAGGCCTACGCCACAATCGTTTCTCTAAATAGCGGTTAAGAAATACAAAGTTTTGGATATTTAGAGAATGCACATCGAGGCCTACGCCACAATCGTTTCTCTAAATAGCGGTTAAGAAATACACCGAGGCCTACGCCTCAATCATTTCTCTTCCGCTAAGTGGGAAAGAACATACATCGGGGCCTACGCCCCAATCATTTCTTTCACACTAAAAAAAGGCATTAGCATGATTCGCGTCGTCCTTTATTAATGTTTTAAAGTTGAAAAGAAAAAGGAGAAGAAAACTAGCCTAAAATGAATAACTAGCTTAATGTTATGATTATACCTAAATGTTAGGATTTAAAGGGAAAGACTAAGCCTAATGATCATGAAGATTATAGGTCCTAAATATAAAGGAATGAGATTACAAGTGAGATCAAAATTACAAGTAGAAATTACAAGTAAACAATGATACAAAATTAGTGCAAAAATGACTAAAAGAATGACTTGAAAGTATAGCACAAAACATGAAAACAAATGGTTCAAAATATAGCACTAACATGAATTTAAAGATACTATTTATTCTTATGGTTTTTATGGGAGCAAATGGATTACAAATCAAGTAAAAGACTAATACAAATAGCCTAAAACTAATATTTTTGTGATTATTTTTATATGACAAAATATGTACTAAAAGTCTAAAATGATAAGAGAAAAATTAGTATTTGTATTTACTAAAAGCAAATAGAAAAGAAATCTAATTAAACTTAACTTCTAGTAATGGAAACAGGGAGGTGTGAAATGAAAACAATGGTGTGAAGAGCAGGGTGCAGGGCCCAGTAGCAATTGGCCCAGAATGATTATTGTTACTGATTGCCGGAAAATTTATGGGCTCAGAGGGGGTGCATTAATGAATTCGTTGTGCCCACTGAGTTTGCATTGATCCATATTTTTGTTGATTTAATCTTCAGACTTAATAATCCATAATTCTAGTTAATCTCAATTATTATTAGAATGTTAATATCAAATAACCAGCTATTAAAACTAATTAATTCTAAATAACTCCATTAATCCAATAATTAAAATTAATAAAACGAAAAGGGGATAATTGAGAAGAGGAGTTTGGGTTTCAAAAGTGACGCTTAGACTTATCGCTCTCAGACCCTCTCGTTCTCTTCATGCTCACCGGAAACCGTCTCCGCCGCGTCGGGGGCGGTGGAGCTTGAGCAAATGCGAAATTAAAACACTCAACCATACCTATTTCCCTCCCTCTCTTCGAATATTTAACTCTCTTTCACTGATTCAAGCTCACACTCCCCTAATCGGACCAACCAGCAAACCCTAGATCTAGAGAGAAATCAAATCAAAGGCTAATGGCTACGAATCATAGATCAAGATCATGGGGGAAGTGCTCAGAGATGCTAATACTACATCATGACATCAAGAAAACAGGAAATATGGAGGTGGAGGAGGTGATTCGAAGACGTACCTGGATTGAAGAGTTGTACGAGATGAAGAGAACACCGAGGATCTTTGGCGAAGTACACGCGATTGAGGAAGATGATAACTTCTTCAGGTGATTCTTGATCTCTCACTTCTTCATATTCTTCTCTTCTCCTGTTGTTTTCCTTTCCCGTGTGTGTTGTGAGCTCTGATTGAGAGTGATTGAGAGATTGAATGGTGAAGGTGAGGGCTTAGCTCTGTTGTGGCAGAGTTTCAGAGGTTGAATCTCTGCTCAACAATGGAGGTGAGCGTATAGTGATGGTGAGGGTGAGGTTTGATGAATGATGAAGGTTTGAGAATTGTTGAAGATGATTGTGTAGTGGTGATGAAGGGTGGAACAGAAGATGAAGATGGAGGTGAATGAGAGTGATGCAGATCAATGAAGAATGGGAAGAATGGTGGATGGTGCGTGAAGGGTAGAAATGTGCGTGTGAAGAAGAATGGTTGATGAAACTCAGAAGAATGAAGAAGGTTCTGTTATATAGAGGTCGAGGGCAGAGAGATTCAGTTAGAAGGAGCAGCTTCAAGGTTTTGTTCTTTCTCATTTTTCTGCTGAAAAGTTTGTTATCGGTTAGTTACCATTCTGTTCTCTGTTAGTAATTGGTTGAAATTAGTTAGAGTTTGTTATGACTTGGTTAGGCTTGTAACTAATTCTGTTATCTGTTAGTTAGGGATTGGTTACAATCTGTTAGAAACTGTGAGGGCATGTTGGTTACAAAGCTGTTAGTTTCCTAACTGTTAGGGAAGTTAGTTAGTGTGAAACTGAATTAGTTACAAATGTGTTTGAAGTTGGTTAAGAAAGGTTTGGTGTTGTTAGCTGTTAATTGAATGTAGGACCAGGTTTATAAGTTAGTTAAGATTCTGATAGAAGACAGTTTGACAGTTGGAGGTTAGTTGAAGTTTGTTATATGGTTATAAGGTTGGTTAGAATTTGCAAGTGTATTGTTTTGGCATTTGTGTCAGTGGTTAGTATATTAGTGCAAGATCCTTAGTAGTTACTTGTCAATTGCTTCTGTTTTTTTCTTCTAAAATTATGCTGTAGAATCAAATGGACCCGGTTTGAATGTTGACTGTATGCAGGCAGTGTTGGCTTGTATTTGTGTATGCTGCCAGGTTTAATTTCTTTCTTTTTTCTGAACTGATGCAAAGGTGTTTTGGTATGCTGCAGGGCTGAGTTTGTTTAAAGTTTGTTGAAACTGGATCATGTGTTGCAAAGGTGGATTGTGTAAGTGTAGAGACTGTTTTCTTTTTTGTATCAAACTGATGTATGTTTGTGTAATAGTTCTGAGATGGTTAAGTAAGGATTACTGTTAGAAGGCATAGGTTATAATTTGTGTTTGCCTTAGGTGATGCTCATGATGGTTTCCCTTTTTGCAGGTTTTGGTTATGTTGTATAAGGTGCAGCATACTCAAAGCCGAAGTGAGGTTCAGAAGAGTGGCATGGAGATGCACCGGATGCTGGCTGCATGATACAGGTGGTGGGGGTCTCAAAGATGAAGAGAACATGAAGATTAACATAGGAAATAGATTTAGGACAATTTTTGTAATGCTTATCTCTATGTAAATGGATAGATTTGTTATTATAATTGTAGTGAATTGGATATTTGGATGAATGGGATCTTGTAATGATTTTGAAATTGTAAAATGTGATCTTTGTAGTTAAAGAATGGGTGGCATTCGGAATGCTCTCGACTTTGGTCATGTATGGTCTTGAATATATAAATGTCACTTTTGAATAAATGATATTGGAATTGAGTAGAAGTAGTGATGGATCTAGATGGACTTTTGAAATGATTAATCTTGGATGTTGAATTTGAAATGTTTGGATTTATGATAAAACTTTGTAAATGTTTTTGAGCTTGGTATTAAAATTGATCCTGAATGACTTGTGAATGAATGAAAGTGGCAATTCACATTGTAAGTTGTCCCTTGAGATAACCAAGAAGAACACTCGCGCCCCTAAGAAGCCTTAATTTGATTAAGGATGAATAAATGAGCCTTTGATTGAACGAACCCTTGCTTGTATGCCTTTGTCTTGTAATTGGTTGTGTTGCAAAGATAGAAACAAATAATGCCATAATCTTGTGATCTAATACTTCAAATGATAATAAAGTAAGCCATAATCCAGGGTCCTTGCTCTTTTAATTACGTGTTCAATGAAATGCATGGTTTTATTGATGGCCTAAGATGCACATGATGTCAAAGCAATAAGCCAATTAGGAATAGAATTAGGAGGGCAAATTTTGGGGTGCAACACCGGGAACCGGCCAGGTAACCGGTCTGGTTCAATAGTCGGATCGGGTATGCCATCAAACCGGTGGGAACCGGTGAAAACTGGGAAAACCGGCGGTTTAATTGCTTTTTTTTTGTTTTTTCTTTTAAACTTTTTTTTAAATTTTTTTTAAACTTTTTTTTTAACATTTCTTTTAAACTTTTTTTTTAAACTTTTTTTTAATATATTTAGTAGTGTATTACTTAAATAGCATTCTCACATAGTTTTTTTTGGTTAGTGACAAATTAAAAACTTTATTGTCTATTTGTTATCTTTGCTAATAAATTTTCTTAAATAGCATAAACATATTGAATTTTATTTGATTTTCTTTTTAGGAGGATCCTATTTTGAATTAAATTTGGTACACATTGGAGTTATTTTGTTATAAACTATTCAATTAGATTATGTTGTAATTAGACTTTGTTTAGATTATGTTGTAATTAGAGTTTGTTTGCAATTAGACTTTGTAATTTTTTACTATTTTGTTATGTGTGATAACTTTGTTTAAAATTTGAATTTAAGTTATGAAATTGTGAATTTATGATATGATATTTTTAAAAAATTTAAAAGCTAATTATATTTTTTTAGAGACTGAATCATCTGGTTCGACCGGTTTTATATCTATATAATGACAGGTCTATTCAACCGAGTTATCCGGTTTAATCCGGTTTTGTCGTGCGGTTCGACCAGTGACCTAATGGTTCGACCGATAAACCAGTGACCCAGTACCCTCACCGGTTCGATGACCGGTCCGGTTTTTAAAACACTGCCTACAGGCTTCAAGGTGAACAATGCAACTTCTCTTGCTTCACAGCTTTGAGAAGAACATATGGTGACCTTCCAACAACCCAGGAGGTTCACTTTTCCTAGACCTAATGGTTACATCTTTGATAAATTCGGCTAGCTTTTTCCTAGGTTACAAAGCTTTTATTTATAACCTATACCCAACTAGATTTGGGCCTTCAATCACAGCTCATCAGCTGTTACAAATTTGTCGAAGATTCTGTATGAAATAGGAACAATATCATGTGTTCTAAAACATCTTCCATGCTAGAATCCATGCTAGAAACGCTCCAAAATATTCTCCTTAAAGCTAGGACTTAAATCATTTGTTTCCTAAAATGTCTCCACAATTTTAGCTGCTAGAAACACTCTAAGATATTCTCCACAAAGATAAGACTAGCTGCTAAAAGCACTCCAAAATATTATCCATAATCTTCTCCATGAAAATAGCGCTTCAAATATTAGATTCCTAAATATTCTCCATATTTAGTAACTAATCAAATATCTTGAAATCAGAGATAACAAATAATTACTTTTATCCTTAACTTGAACGCCACATAAGATTGCATAATATTTCCATAATATTTTGCATTTTGTTAATTGTTGAGTCTGATCCAATTAACAGTTAAGTTCGGGCGCGATGTCGAATGGCTTGCATAGAACATCTTCTTCGACATGTTATCTAGATGTTGAAACATTTCAACTCAACATGTTCCTTTGTCAAATAGAACTTTCACCTGCTTTCTCTTACAAGTTACAAATCCTATCTAACTAATTGCTACTATATTAGTTTTACCAAACATAATGCCAATTCAAATTATAGAGAAACAACAATCTCCCCCTTTGGCTTATTTTGGCTAAAACTAATTTATACAACCTTTGTATTACAAAAGCTAAACAAATACAATGGTCTTTAATAATTAAGTACAGCAGCAATTTGGAAGTCTTCAAATAGTCACTGTTTATGATCTACAATCTTTGTATGAGACAATCTTCAATATTCGTCTATGATGTCTCAACATCATACCATGACTTCTTTGTGGCAGTACCACTTTCCAATGTTCTCTCTCTTTTATAGTTCCCACGAATAACACATAGTTTCTCCCCCTTAAAAGATGCTCCACAGAGATAACATAATAACCACTTCTCCCCCTTTTTAGCCATAATATGACAAAGGCTTCTTACTAGAAGGAGAACTCACTATAGCACAGAAAACATAACACCACAGACACCAACTTCACATAGAAGGAGAAACAACTGAAGTCATGGTGCACATGAGGAAGAAAATACCAAATACTCCCCCTCAAACTGAGAACTATGCCACGACTCAGATAGACACAACATCCTCTTTCAGAGCACAAGAGGAAACAAACCAACAAAAACAAACACTTGAATTATCCATTCACAGACAAAGAGAACCCGGACCTCTATATTGGATAACTCATAACACAAGACACAATTTGTGTTCAAGACTCAAACAAGACTAAAAACAAAATCTTTGCAAAAATGCAAGACAAACATACTCCAAATAGAATGTTCTATTCGACACCTTTGCAAAATAGCTACAAAGATTGACCTCAGACTTAGCAATGTCTGAACACTACCCTTTTTCCCTGTGTTTGCCACAAGATGACAAGCATAACCTTCACAGACTCTAAATTTTCTCATACCCTAACGAAGGACATGAGAACAAACAAACAAAGATGAAAAAAATGAAGTGAAGAAAAAGAAACAAAAAGACTCTCTAAATACCTGAGCAACCAATATAACATACCTAGACTGTAACAAATGTCTTGGTCAAGAAATGCTACTTCAACAAAGAAATGCATCAGGTAATATTGTGCACCGACTAAAACACTTGAATGCTTATAAGACATCCGGTTTATTCTGGAAATGACAGTTTCCAAAACTGCCCATAGTCAGAACACGTGATACACACCATCAATACACGTCTTAGATAAAATATTTAATCTTGATCCTTGCTAGTATTCAAGGAATAAACATGTCTTGACATATATCCTGACTTGTTGTTCGACATTGTCCCACTAGCTTAAAACGATTAGTCTTTGAAAGACTTTCTGTAAGTTTAGAAGTAGAAGTACATTGTCTTTACTGATCTCAATACCCCTTCACATTCTGCAAAAAAAATTCTCCCAGTCTCCCTATAATCTCTCATAGTACATTTGGAGAAACGTGAGATCAAATGATTAAACCAATCATCTTCATATAGTTCAACCATTTATGCCCTTTAAAGCGTACTGAAATGTCACGACATGTTGTCTGACATTTCCACCCCACAATTGCATTACTGCAGCTCCAGTCCATGAACAGGTTCAATACTTCTCCTGTTATGGACAACAATGCTTCAGTTGAAAATGAACCTTAAAGCTCAGGATAAGGAATCCTAAGGGAATTCATCTTCCTATAGTGTAGGGTAACCACTATTACATACTCCTGGTCAAACATACCAGTTGATTATGCCTTCATACTGTAAAATCAGTCCTGACTTTTACAGGTCCAGAATGATCAGCTCCTTGAGAGAGATTTCAAGTACCCTGAGTTGTCCATATAAGCAAGGACACACTTAACTAGGAACTTTTCACATATTCCTAAGCAAATGCACTTAGCTTCTTTGTTGAACAAGATTCAGACTGTCACTCTGTTCCTTGTTGAAGAAGAAAACTAACTTCTTAAAAGACATGTCTATTAGATCCCCCATTTGATGTTTGAACTTCTAGCAATTTCTGGATATAACTGCCATCTTCAGAAGTATTTCCTTTCCCATACACCCTTGTGGATAGGTCCAGAAGCTCCGTATACTGCTCCTGTTTTCAGATATAACCATTAACCTTGAACCTTGGATAACTGCATCCTTAAGGCTTTTCTGTGAGATTTTTGACTCCTCTGGTCAGTGGAACCTAACAGATGTCAGTGATAATGTTCTTGACATTAGAAAAGACTTCATACATGAAAACCCTTGTTTATATGTTGTAACACCCCATAAATTTCTTTATTTAATTTAATTAATGTTTTTATTAAATAATAGAATTAATTGAATTATTTGAGAAATATGGATTAATAAGGCTAATGGGCCAGTGTCGCAAGTAGCAATTGGGGGGTGTGTCAGTTGCAAAGCCTTTTTTTCTAAAAATAAGGTTATATTTTCATAAAATAGAAAAGAGGAGGATTTTGTGAAAAGAGAACCAAAAGGGAGAAGAAAAGAGCTGAACGTGAAATTGGGAGAAGAGCAAGAGTGAAGAGCAAGGGCATCCAAGAATTCGACATCGAGGTAAGGGGGGATTCTTCTCATTAACCTCTATTATGGGTTGTATGAATGATTCAATAGAGTTTATATGTTAGGATTCTGAATTGGATTGTATGTCGGATTTGGGGTTTTGAGGTTTATAGAACTTTGGTTCAATTTATGTTGTGAATGATGATTGGTGTTGAATAATGATGTTAAGCATGATTAGAAGTATGTGTAAATGTGCAAATTGTGTTGTATGTGTGGTTCATTTTCTGAAATTCGTACTGGTATGATTTTGAGGGCATTTGGGATGTATAGAATGCTGTTTTCTACAGGTTGGGGTTTCTGAAATCGCCGGTTCGCGCCGCGTGCACAGGGTTGGCGCCGCGAACAGGTGGGCAGAATGATAGGATGTTGTGATACGCACAGGTCGCGCCGCGTACAAGTGTTGGCGCCGCGAAGGCGTAACTTTTTCTCGTTTCGCGTCGCGTACAAGTGTTTGCGCCGCGTACAAGTGTTTGCGCCGCGAATAGCTTGGCAGAGAGCCAAGGATTTTTGGAACGCTCAGTTCGCGCCGCGAACCAAGTTGGCGCTGCGTGCTGTTGATGTTTGGGATTTTTTAAAAGTCTAACGATGCATAACTTTTTAACTGTTAGTCCGTTTGATGTGCCGTTTTGAGCACAGTGAAACTAATTAAGCAATTTACGCAATAAAATAGTGTTTTGAGTTATGACTCGATTTATTTTAAAACACCTGATTTAATTAGTTGTGGTGGTTTATGCGTACAAATGCACTGGTGAATGTTTTGACTATTAACTCGTCTTGGTTGTGATTGATGATTAATATACATGTGTTGCTGATGTAAAATGTATATTTGAGATGGTTGAAAAAAATAGCATAACTATTGTGTGGCTATTGTTATTGCATCGGTTGATGATTATGATTGTTCAGTTGTTTGGTATTGCTGATTAGCATGCGTTATGTGATGCATGCATTTCATAATCATGTTGTGGGTTGTATCCCTTATGGTGGTGGGACAGCGGTAGCTAATTCCCATTGTGTGGAATTGGTGAGAGAAGTAGCCGAATCTTTATGGTGGTGGATCGGTGAGATGGGTTATCCCATGTTTGGTACCACATGCATTTAGTTGCATTGCATTAGGTTGTTGTGTATGATTGTAACATGAATGGAAGTTGTCCAATGTTACAATTTGTGTGTATTTTGGTATGAACGACTGTGTTTGATGAATGTTGCTATACTATCTGAATATAATTGAATTTGGGTGAATAATGTATGAATGAAGTTGTATTGTTTATATTCCTATAACATTTGTTAATGCGAATGAAACTCACCCTTACTATTGTTATTTTTCAGATTGAGGAGTAGCTTGTGTACTTGGTGAGGATTAGCTCGTCAAGTAATTCGTTAGAGTCAGTTGGGTCTGTGTCATGCTCTGGTCGTGTAACACTGGGAACGTTATTTTAGGATTGGTCGATAAATCCTTGTTTTGTTTATGGTTTATGGTTGGATCATGAGTCTCCGACTCTGGATGTTTAATTATTCAGTTGTTAAGAATATTCCGCTGTGTTAACATGATATCTGAATAATTTTTGGTTTATCGTTCCTTTATGGCATGACATAAATATTGGTTTATTTTGTTGGAGTTGTAATATCCTTCTTCATGTTTTACTCTGTTTTTTGTTAAATTTTCCGCGGGGTCTAGAAGGGTGTTACAATAGTGGTATCAGAGCATAGTCGGTCGTTTGAGTCAGAGTCTTAGTGTCGGTTAATCCTTTGTATACGATTAGTGTAAGGTTGACACTGTCGATACTTCTTGTTCTAATGAGTATTGTCTGATATTTAGCAGAACAATGGCCGGAAGAGGAGGAAGGAATGACGACGCGATTGTTGAGGCTCTGGGCATGATTGCTGGTGTATTAGGAGGGAATGCCAATGGAGCTGGTATTGGTGCTGACAGGCAGCTGAACAGTTTTCAGAGGAACAATCCTTCGTTGTTCAAAGGCACGCACGATCCCGAAGGCGCTCAGAGGTGGCTGAAGGAAATTGAAAGGATCTTCAGAGTGATCGATTGTGTTGAAAATTTGAAGGTGAGGTATGGGACTCACATGCTGCCTGAAGAAGCTGATGATTGGTGGATGGCTAGTAGAGATGAACTTGAATCTGCAGGTGTAGCGATCACTTGGGCTGTATTCAGGCGAGAATTCCTGAGGAGGTACTTTCCCGAGGATGTTCGGGGCAGGAAAGAAGTTGAGTTTTTGGAGCTGACACAAGGTAACATGACGGTACCGGAATATGCTTCAAAGTTTGTTGAGCTAGCCAAGTACTATGTGCACTATAACAATGATGAAGCGAGCGAATTTTCGAAATGTGTTAAGTTCGAGAATGGTCTCCGTGATGAAATTAAGCAGGGAATCAGGTACCAAAGGATTCGTCGGTTTACAGATTTGGTGGATTGTAGTAGGATCTATGAAGAGGATAACCTCAAGCTGAAGTCATCTCACTCCCGCGAGTTAGTTGACAAGAAAGGGAAAAAGCCTATGGACCGTGGTAAACCATATGGTAGGGGTAATTATAAGGCTGGAGGTTGGAAGAAGCCTAGTGGGGGAGACTCTAGTGCCCCTGTTAAGTGCTTTAAGTGTGGGGAACCTGGACATCGTGTTCACGAGTGCAAAAGCGAAGAGAAGAAGTGCTACAAGTGTGGTAAAGCAGGCCACATTGTTGTTGACTGCAAGGGAAGGGCTGTGACTTGTTATAACTGTGGTGAAGAGGGCCATATTAGTCCACAGTGTCCTAAGCCAAAGAAGAATCAAGCTGGGGGTAAAGTTTTCGCTTTATTAGGTTCAGAGACTACTCCAGAGGATCGATTGATTAAAGGTACGTGTTTTATCCATGGCACTCCTTTAATTGCAATAATAGATACTGGAGCAACTCACTCGTTTATTTCGTTGGATTGTGCTAAACGTCTGAACTTGGAAATATCTGATATTCATGGAAGTATGATCATTGACACTCCTACGTCGGGTTCAGTGACTACTTCGTTTGCCTGTTTGAACTGTCCAATTGATATTTTTGGTAGAGAGTTCGGAATGGACTTAGTGTGCCTTCCGTTGGAACAACTTGATGTCATCTTGGGTATGAATTGGTTGCAATTTAATCGGGTTCATATCAAATGTTTCACGAAGACAGTTATTTTTCCTGAAGATGTCGGTGTTGAGAGTTTAACAATGACTGCTAGACAAGTGGACGAAGCAATGAAGGACGGGGCTGCCGTGTTTATGTTGATTGCATCCATGGAAGTGAAGAAGAAAGTGGTGAGTAGTGACTTACCGGTAGTATGTGAATTTCCAGAAGTCTTTCCAGAAGATGTAAGAGAGTTACCGCCAGAGAGGGAGGTAGAATTTGCTATTGAGTTAGTTCCTGGAACTAGTCTTGTGTCGATGGCGCCGTATCGTATGTCGGCATCTGAGTTAGAAGAGTTGAAGAATCAGCTAGAAGAATTGCTGGAAAAAGAATTCATTCGTCCTAGTGTGTCGCCGTGGGGTGCGCCGGTGTTGTTGGTAAAGAAGAAAGAAGGCTCTATGAGATTGTGTGTGGATTATAGACAGCTGAATAAAGTTACTATCAAGAATCGATATCCATTACCGAGGATTGATGATTTGATGGATCAATTGGTTGGTGCGAGTGTGTTCAGCAAAATTGACTTAAGGTCGGGATATCATCAGATTCGGGTGAAGACGGACGATATTCAGAAAACGGCATTTAGAACAAGGTATGGCCATTTCGAGTATACAGTGATGCCATTTGGAGTGACTAATGCGCCAGGTGTTTTCATGGAGTATATGAATAGGATCTTCCATCCTTACCTGGATCAGTTTGTGGTGGTATTTATCGATGATATTCTGATATATTCTAAGAGTGAGAAGAACATACAGAGCATTTAAGGGTGGTATTAGAACTACTGAAGGAAAAGAAACTTTATGCGAAACTGTCAAAGTGTGAGTTCTGGCTAAGTGAAGTAAGCTTTCTTGGGCATGTAATTTCTAAAGATGGTATTACCGTTGACCCAACGAAAGTAGAAGCAGTGTCTCAATGGGAAGCTCCGAAGTCAGTTTCCGAAATCCGTAGTTTCCTTGGTCTTGCGGGTTACTATAGAAAGTTCATTGAAGGTTTTTCAAAGTTAGCGTTGCCGTTAACTAAGTTGACTAGGAAGGGTCAAGCATTCATCTGGGATTCAAAATGTGAAGAAGGATTCCAAGAGTTGAAGAAGAGGTTGACTAGTGCGCCGATCTTGATTTTGCCGAATCCGGCGGAATCTTTTATTGTATATTGTGATGCTTCGTTGTTGGGAATAGGAGGTGTACTAATGCAGAATCAACAGGTAGTCGCTTATGCGTCGAGACAACTCAAAGTGCATGAGAGAAACTATCCGAATCATGACTTAGAGTTGGCAGCAGTGGTATTTGTGTTGAAATTGTGGAGACATTATCTGTATGGTTCGAGGTTTGAAGTATTTAGTGATCACAAGAGTCTGAAGTATCTCTTTGATCAAAAAGAGCTGAATATGAGGCAGAGAAGGTGGTTAGAGTTCCTCAAGGATTATGATTTTGGACTGAATTACCATCCGGGTAAAGCAAACGTGGTTGCCGATGCTTTGAGTAGGAAGTCCTTGCATATGTCTATGCTTATGGTAAGAGAATTGGATTTAATTGAACAATTCAGAGATTTGAGTTTAGTATGCGAAGGCACTCCTGTCAGTGTTAAGTTGGGTATGCTGAAGCTGACTAGTGGTATTCTGGAAGAGATTCGAGAAGGTCAGAAAGCTGATGTAGAGTTGGTGGATAAGTTGACTCTGATTAACCAAGGCAAGGGAGGTGAATTCGAAATTGACGAGAATGGTATTATAAGGTTTGGTAATCGTGTTTGTGTTCCTAATGTTTCCGAATTGAGGAAGAGTATTCTCAAAGAAGGGCATCGTAGTGGATTGAGTATTCATCCTGGTGCTACCAAGATGTATCATGATTTAAAGAAGCTGTTTTGGTGGACTGGAATGAAAAAGGAAATAGCTGAATTTGTCTATGCTTGTTTGACTTGCCAGAAGTCGAAGATTGAGCATCAGAAACCATATGAAGCTATGCAACCGTTATTTATTCCAGAATGGAAGTGGGATAGTATATCTATGGATTTCGTTTCTGGTTTGCCAAAGACGGTGAAGAACTATGAAGCCATTTGGGTTATTGTGGATAGGTTGACAAAGTCTGCTCATTTTATACCAATGAGAATGGATTACCCGATGGAGAGACTTGCTCAATTGTACATTGAGAAGATAGTGAGTTTACATGGTATTCCTTCGAGTATCGTGTCAGATAGAGATCCAAGGTTTACATCCAAATTTTGGGAAGGTTTGCAGAAGGCTTTGGGTACTAAGCTGAGATTGAGTTCTGCTTATCATCCGCAGACGGATGGACAGACGGAAAGAACTATTCAATCGCTAGAAGATTTGTTGTGTGCTTGTGTGTTAGAAAAAGGTGGTACTTGGGATAGTTATCTACCCTTGATCGAATTTACATACAATAATAGCTTTCACTCGAGTATTGGTATGGCTCCGTTTGAAGCTTTGTATGGTCGGAGGTGTAGGACGCCTTTATGTTGGTATGAATCTGGCGAAAGTGCGGTGATTGGACCAGAGATTGTTCAAGAAACGACGGAAAAGATTAAGATGATTCAGGAGAAGATGAAGGCTTCTCAAAGTCGTCAGAAGAGTTATCATGACAAGAGGCGGAGAACACTTGAATTTCAAGAAGGAGATCACGTGTTTATGAGAGTTACTCCTATGACTGGTATCGAACGAGCTCTAAAATCATGGAAGTTGACTCCGCGTTTTATTAGTCCGTTTCAGATTTCAGAAAGAGTAGGAGATGTGGCGTATCGCATTGCGTTGCCGCCGATGCTTGCAAGTCTGCATGATGTATTCCATGTGTCGCAGTTGAGGAAATACATTGCTGATCCGTCGCATGTGATCCAAGTGGATGATGTACATGTAAAGGATAATCTAACAGTTGAAGCTTTGCCTATGAGGATTGAAGATCGGAAGGTGAAACAATTGCGTGGCAAGGAGATAGCGTTGGTCAGAGTAGCTTGGGGAGTACCAGTCGGTGGAAATGTTACATGGGAATTGGAGAGCTAGATGAAGGACTCCTACCCGGAACTCTTTGCCTAAGGTATGTTTTCGAGGACGAAAACTTTTCTAGTGGGGGAGGGTTGTAACACCCCATAAATTTCTTTATTTAATTTAATTAATGTTTTTATTAAATAATAGAATTAATTGAATTATTTGAGAAATATGGATTAATAAGGCTAATGGGCCAATGTCGCAAGTAGCAATTGGGGGGTGTGTCAGTTGCAAAGCCTTTTTTTCTAAAAATAAGGTTATATTTTCATAAAATAGAAAAGAGGAGGATTTTGTGAAAAGAGAACCAAAAGGGAGAAGAAAAGAGCTGAACGTGAAATTGGGAGAAGAGCAAGAGTGAAGAGCAAGGGCATCCAAGAATTCGACATCGAGGTAAGGGGGGATTCTTCTCATTAACCTCTATTATGGGTTGTATGAATGATTCAATAGAGTTTATATGTTAGGATTCTGAATTGGATTGTATGTCGGGTTTGGGGTTTTGAGGTTTATAGAACTTTGGTTCAATTTATGTTGTGAATGATGATTGGTGTTGAATAATGATGTTAAGCATGATTAGAAGTATGTGTAAATGTGCAAATTGTGTTGTATGTGTGGTTCATTTTCTGAAATTCGTACTGGTATGATTTTGAGGGCATTTGGGATGTATAGAATGCTGTTTTCTGCAGGTTGGGGTTTCTGAAATCGCCGATTCGCGCCGCGTGCACAGGGTTGGCGCCGCGAACAGGTGGGCAGAATGTTAGGATGTTGTGATACGCACAGGTCGCGCCGCGTACAAGTGTTGGCGCCGCGAAGGCGTAACTTTTTCTCGTTTCGCGTCGCGTACAAGTGTTTGCGCCGCGAATAGCTTGGCAGAGAGCCAAGGATTTTTGGAACGCTCAGTTCGCGCCGCGAACCAAGTTGGCGCTGCGTGCTGTTGATGTTTGGGATTTTTTAAAAGTCTAACGATGCATAACTTTTTAACTGTTAGTCCGTTTGATGTGCCGTTTTGAGCACAGTGAAACTAATTAAGCAATTTACGCAATAAAATAGTGTTTTGAGTTATGACTCGATTTATTTTAAAACACCTGATTTAATTAGTTGTGGTGGTTTATGCGTACAAATGCACTGGTGAATGTTTTGACTATTAACTCGTCTTGGTTGTGATTGATGATTAATATACATGTGTTTCTGATGTAAAATGTATATTTGAGATGGTTGAAAAAAATAGCATAACTATTGTGTGGCTATTGTTATTGCATCGGTTGATGATTATGATTGTTCAGTTGTTTGGTATTTCTAATTAGCATGCGGTATGTGATGCATGCATTTCATAATCATGTTGTGGGTTGTATCCCTTATGGTGGTGGGACAGCGGTAGCTAATTCCCATTGTGTGGAATTGGTGAGAGAAGTAGCCGAATCTTTATGGTGGTGGATCGGTGAGATGGGTTATCCCATGTTTGGTACCACATGCATTTAGTTGCATTGCATTAGGTTGTTGTGTATGATTGTAACATGAATGGAAGTTGTCCAATGTTACAATTTGTGTGTATTTTGGTATGAACGACTGTGTTTGATGAATGTTGCTATACTATCTGAATATAATTGAATTTGGGTGAATAATGTATGAATGAAGTTGTATTGTTTATATTCCTATAACATTTGTTAATGCGAATGAAACTCACCCTTACTGTTGTTATTTTTCAGATTGAGGAGTAGCTTGTGTACTTGGTGAGGATTAGCTCGTCAAGTAATTCGTTAGAGTCAGTTGGGTCTGTGTCATGCTCTGGTGTGTAACACTGGGAACGTTATTTTAGGATTGGTCGATAAATCCTTGTTTTGTTTATGGTTTATGGTTGGATCATGAGTCTCCGACTCTGGATGTTTAATTATTCAGTTGTTAAGAATATTCCGCTGTGTTAACATGATATCTGAATAATTTTTGGTTTATCGTTCCTTTATGGCATGACATAAATATTGGTTTATTTTGTTGGAGTTGTAATATCCTTCTTCATGTTTTACTCTGATTTTTGTTAAATTTTCCGCGGGGTCTACAAGGGTGTTACATATGTCCTCCACATACAACAGCAATCACAACTTTTGCACTCCTACTTTCTTGAATCAGAAATAAACCAATCCAGAAAGTACACTTTATGTTGTTCGTGTCCAGATCAACATATATGTCTAAACATGTCTTTGATTCGGTACATGAGTTGATGACCTTTGCATGCTGATTGTGTTATTTTTTTTGCCTCTGCTAGTGATGTAACCGGTTACCTGATATGATGTAACCCGTTAGATGCCTTTTTTGCCTATTACTGTGGTTTCTGTTACTAATGTAACCGGTTACCTGGTTGATGTAACCAGTTACATGCCTTTTGAACTGATGCAATTTGAACTGATGTAACTGGTTACCTATAAGAAGATTGCAAATCCTACTTTCAGAATAAGAGTTTTTTAGCGTGATGACTATTATACTCCCTGTGTTTCCACCGTGTGTGTTCTTTGTGTTACTTGTGATCCAAGCAATTATCATGATGATGATTGTTTTGGAGTAGGGTATATTTGTGTTTTGTACTTTGTCACTCTAAGCTTTTAAGCACGAGTGTGTGTCTCTTGATTGAAGCTTTTAAGAAGATCAAGGTGTGTTTTGAAGTGTGTCTTCTCTCTTATTTGTTTAATGTCAGTTTGTAATCACTGCTGTGATTGAGGGGGAGTGAGTGGAGATACTCAAGTCTAGGATTAGATTGAAATTACATTGGGTAGGTCTTAAATGAGGAGTTGTAAACGGGGGAGTTTAACTCTGAATTAATACTACTTATATTGGATTCCCTCCCTGGCTTGGTAGCCCCCATAGTAGGTGTTGTTGTACACCGAACTGGGTAAACAAACTACTGTGTTCTTTACTATTTTTGTTTACTTTCTGCATAAGTTTTATAATTCGTCCTGAAGTGGATGTCATAACATCCGACACAACATCAATCGTGTGTTACTAGAATTTCAATGGCATCAGAGCAGGCACCCTGCCTATTTACTTCTGGGTGAGATCTAGGAAAAACAAATTCTGGTACCATGGACAAGGATGCAATAGTGTCTGGGAATAGACCACCTATTCTGGATGGATCGAACTATGACTACTGGAAACCTCGTATGGTAGCTGTTCTGAAGTCTGTAGATAGCAAAGCCTGGAGAGCTGTGAGCAAAGGATGGGAACATCCTACGAAGAAAGACAAAGATGGAACAACTGTTTTAATACCTTAAGAAGAATGGAACAAGAATGAGGAAGAACTGGCTTTGGGAAACTCCAAGGCTGTAAATGCGTTATTCAATGGAATAAACAAAAATATATTCAGACTTGTGAAGCACTGTGATCTGGCCAAAGATGTGTGGGATATTCTCAAAATAACTCGTGAAGGCTATGGACACAATAGAGCTGAATGTCCCATCTATCTTAAAGAGCAAAAGAAATGGCTAACTATCACTTGGCCTGATGGAGATTCTGAGAGTGAGTCTGAAGAAGAAACTGCAAAACACATCACATCACTAACGAATGTTTCTGCATCTGATAATGATTCCTTGCAGGCCCTCAAAGATCAGCATGGATGTAATCAAGGGATCCGTGTGTTATTTGTTTGCCTTTGTTGAACTTCACTCTGCAAGATTTTCCAAGTACACGAGGGTTCACATAACTTCAGCTTTTCGACTTTGTCTCCACCAAGCAGATTTTGTTTCCCTAATCCGACCATACCTCTTTCACTGACATGGCCCAATCTCATGTGCCAGATTTCTGTCTTCGATAAAGGTTTCGTGGATGCAACATTTGTTGAACCACTTACAACTTCAGCCTCAAGGGTATACAAGCCTTGTTTCTTCACGCCTCTCAAGACTTCCCTCGACCCCTTCATGACTCTTAGGATACTTTTCTCTCCTTGGAAAACATATCCTTTCTTGTCGAATTCACCAAGAGAAAGCAGATTTCTCTTCAAGTCACAAACATACCTGACTTCAGTTAACAACCTTATTGACTCATCATGGAGCTTGAATCTCACAGATCCAACACCTACAATCTTGCAAGCGTTGTTGTTTCCCAACAGTACTGATCCACCATCTTGATCATACAATTCCTCGAACAAGTCTTCGTTTGGAGTCATGTGCCAAGTGCAACCTGAATCCATAATCCACTCTCTTCTCAAGTCACTGCTTGAAACCACAAGAACATCAGATGATTCAAAATCATCTTGAACAATGGCTGCATTGCCATTATCCTTACCTCCATGATCTTTCAGGCGTTCAGGGCACACCTTTCTCGTGTAACCCTCCTTCTTACAATGATAGCATCGAATACCAGATGCTTCGCCACTATAAGACTTCGACTGGCTTTTGCCCTTCTTCTTGTCGAACTTACCATCCTTTCGCAAGAATTTTCCCTTAACGACCAAACCTTCACCAACATTCGAAGGTTTATGCTCCTTTTGTTCGTTCAAGTCCTTATAATACAAGGCTGATTGAACTTCTTCAAACGCCAGGTAATACAAAGCTTTCTTCAGGTAGAGTCGATTTACCAGTGATTTGGTCATGTACAAACTTTCAAGTTTTACCCATAACCCTGATGACGTCGTCTCCTTTGATACCTGCCGGAGAACCTTATCACCAAGGCTCAATAAAATTACGCTGTGTGCTTTCTCGATCATATTCGTCTTCTCCGCTACCGTCAATTCTGCATTCATGGCTGCCTCTCCCTTCAACGCTTCCAAGCAACCCTGCTGAACCAGTAGGGCTTTCATCTTCAAGCGCCACAAACCGAAATCATTCACTCCGGTGAACTTTTCAATCTCATACTTTGTTGAAAGCATCTTCTCTACCCTCGCCGCACCAATTTGTTGTAAAGACAATGTCAAGAACAAAATATAAAAGGGAATTAGGGGAGATAAGAAGAACACAAGAATTGGTTATAACTGCTATTCTTTCACTTTCTCTTAAAACAAGATTACAAATTTACAAGAATAACAAATAACCTCGCTCACCCCTAAATTAGGATTTGCAGCTTGCAATAATGAGAGACTAGTATGCTATTTATAATAAAACCTAACATACTAACTAATGGGCTTTTTCCACAAGGCCCATTACACATCAAGCCAACTTAATAAACAAGCTAACTTAACAAATTAGGGTTTAAACACTAAAACCTAATTTAACATGCTAACAACCCTAGCATCTTCGACACAAGCATGTGAACAATCTCCGACTTCATGCTAAATTCTGTCGAACCAAGAAGCTACCCTTCGATCATACTAGAGTTCGATCAAATATCTCCATTAGGTATGATAATTTAGCTCAAAACAGAAGACCTTGACCCATCGTCGGGGCACTATAAATACCCTCTTCATTAGAGGGTCAGATATTCAATTGTCACTCTCTACTTCGTACTTGCTTTCCTCACTATAAATCTCACTTTGACATTGAAATATTTTGTAGGTACAACTCCCTCACTCTTTTTCTTCTGGACCGATCACAAGTCAAGTTATAGACTACTGAAAATTCTTCCGATAAGATTAAATAGAATAAAAGAAGGAAAAATTAAAATAAATAAATAAATTTATTTTAAATATAAAAAATATTTGAATTATCGTATCTAAAGTCTATCTTTATAAATTATATATTACTATACCAAACTATTGATGTTTCACGGACTATTTTTATTTAAAAATTAACTTGTAGCAAATGAATTCTTTGTAAATTTAAAAGTAAATAGAATTTAAAGTGTCAAATTGAATCAAGCTAAACAAATTATTCTCAAATTAAATTGAAATAAAATGAGTACTTTTCTCTTTGGTAACAACTAGTAGTACATTACAGTTAATGGAAAAAACAAAATCATCCACAAACTAACGAAATATGAGAGAGAGCGAGCGAGCGAGCAGTGTGAGAAAGAGTGAAAGAGAGCATAGAGATGGTACATGGACTTACGTGAGACAGAAAAGAAAGGGAACAAATAGACTGGATCAAGACAACACTGTCAACAACAAAAACACAAGCTCAGATGGGACAACTACATGTTATGTCAATAACTTACCAGAAGATATCAGTGAGAAGGAAATGGAGAGAACGTTTGAAAGATGGGGGAAAGTGGTGGACGTGTATATTGCAAAGAAAAGGAACAAAACAGGGAGACTCTTTGGATTTGTACGATATATAGGAGTCAAGAATGTAAAATGGTTGGAAGATCAACTAAGAGACGTATGGTTCGGATCATATAAGGTGTGGGTGAATATATCTAGATTTGCAAGACCGTACATGAAGAAGCACAAGCCTGGGCAGAACAAGGGAGGACAAAGACAGCCTCTCACCTCAAGGAAGAATACAATTAGCAATGAGCACAACAAGATGGTGAAAGGCCTACAATATAGTCAGAGTTTAAGACGAGAAGGAAAGTCGTATGTAGAAGTTGCAAGGAAAGGAGGAGCGACAAGAAATATAATGACGATACAACATAAAGATGCAGCTCAAGGTGGAAAACAAATGAAGAAGAAAGAAGAACAAGAAGGCCGAAAGGCACTTGACAGAGAAAGCACAGGTCTAACAATAATCATCAAGGAAGAAGAGATGGAATGGGCCAAGAGTGGATACGTAGGTATAATAAGAAATATAGAAGAAGCCCATTTGATACCACAAAAGCTGGAGGAGGATGGGATTACATCTGTTAAAATCATTCCCATGGGAGGCACAAAGATGTTTCTGAAAGCTATTGAGAACGAAGATATGAGAACTTTGTTGACGGAGGCAGAACAAACGTTTCAAAGATGGTTCTGCAAAATTAGAGAATGGGAGCCAAGGGATGCCGGAGGCGAGCGAAATGTGTGGGTCCGAGTGATAGGGGTGCCGGTTCATGCGTGGAGAATGAAGGTCTTCTCTTTACTGACAACTTCAATGGGAACTCTAGTTAAAGTCGACAAGGCAACTGAGAGCTTGGAGAGATTGGATATGGCCAGGCTGTTGATTAGAACAACCAAGATAGAGTTCATCAATAAGATAGTGAAAATTAATATCAACAGAGAAAGTTTCATAATCAGAATCACAGAGGAGCTATGCGAATGTGCATACGAAGAAAGCCTGGATTATGATGATTTTTCAGACACAGAAGACGAAGAATCAATAGCTTCAGAAGATACATGCATTCCAGCATCAATGGAGTTTGAGGAAGATGAAGAGACAAGGAAAAAAATTGAAGAGGCATTCACGCATTTAATGAACGAGGCTGAAAACGAAGTGGATATGATGGAGGCGGCGCATGAAATATCAGAAAAAGAGAAAGCGAAGCATGTAACGGAGCTCGATAACGAAAAAGATGAAAGAGAAAAGTCAATAATAAATGCTCGAGGAGAAAAAGCAGTGGAGGGCGGCGAGAATTATGATTATGTGGCAGATAATGAGGAAATTAGTAATGATGAGGTGAGAGAGAATATTAAATTGGTATTATTAAGAAGGGATGACAAGAATAATGAAGAAGCTATTGGGCCCTCCCATGATGCAAGCCCACAAAGCGTCAATGGGCTACCATTAGTCGTAGAGAATAACAAGGAGATAATGGAGCAAATAGAGGAACAACAAATTGAACCAAAACAGGTACAAGCCCAAGTAGCAAAAGAAGTAAAGTTAGCCCAAGCAAAAGAATCAGCAAGTGGAATGAATAAATCGTGTGGCAAAGACAGCTGCAAGTTCCCGATGAAAGCCTGTAGCGATGTAAAGGGGAAAGAAGTATTGCAAAGCAAGCTCATGCAGCAGGAAACGACCTCAAATAGAAGTGGGGCAGAAGATCCAATTCAAACTTATAAGGAAAGAAGGAAAAGGAGAATCGAGATATTAAAAGAAAAGAAGAAAGCAGCCAGAAAAGGGAAAAAAGCAGCGGTGAATTGTACATGTAGTCAACGAGTTAGAACACAAAATAAAAACAAAATTAAAGGCAAGCCAGAGATGCTACTGATGGAGAATGAGAATGATAGATGTAATTGGATACTATTACATGGAGGGGCGAAAGAAATAGCTAGAGATGTGTGGGATTTGGGAAAAGAATATGGAATCATTCATAAAGGAGAGGAAGGGGAAATTATACAGGAGTTAATAAAAGGGTCGAAAGAGCGAGAAGAAGGATTACAATGAAGAGGTTGAGGGTGGAGACAACAGGAAGTGATATAATCAATATGAAGATAATCAGTTACAACATTAGAGGATTGGGGGGAGTGGCAAAGAAAAAAGAAATCCAAAAGTTGATACATAACCAAAGGCCGGATGTCATTTGCATCCAGGAAACGAAAATGGAAGTAATTGATAGGAGTATGTGTATATGGTTGTGGGGATACGATGACGTCGGATTCGCATTCAAACCGTCTGCAGGTAGGGCCGGAGGGTTATTAACCATGTGGAATAGTAATACCCTGGCAATTCAAAGAAGTAGCATCAGAGATCATTCATTATGGCTGGAGGGGGAGTGGGGGGTGGAGAAGTTGAAAGTTAATGTTATAAACGTGTATGCACCATGCGATAGAAGCAGAAAACGTAGGTTATGGTCGGAGTTAAATAATGTGGTATTGGGCAAGAAAGATGAAAGTTGGTGTGTCCTAGGAGACTTCAACGCAATAAGGGAGGAGTCGGAGAGAAGAGGTATTAGTAATTCGATTAGAAGTGAAGAGTTAGCAGAGTTTGACGAGTTCATCATAGACACTGAGTTAATAGACCTCCCATTACACGGAAGAAGATTTACCTGGACTAGGAGTGATGGTTCTTGTATGAGTAGGATCGACAGGATACTAGTCTCAGAATCATGGATTAGAGATTGGCCCTCAAGCAAACAATGGTGTTTGGACAAAGAATTATCAGATCATTGTCCAATCATGTTGTGTAACGCAGAGCAAAATTGGGGTCCGAAACCATTTCGGATGCTGAAATGCTGGCAGGATGTAGACGGGTACCATAACTTTGTCAAGGAGCAATGGAGAGATCTTAAGGTAGAAGGATGGGGAATGTATGTATTAAAAGAAAAATTGAAGATGATTAAATCCAGACTCCGAGACTGGCATAAAAGACATACGACAAACATCGAAGAAAAAATAAAAGAAGAAAAAGAGGAGCTGAACAGGCTAGAAATCAAAGGAGAATCAGTGGGGTTATCTACAGAGGAAAGGCTCAACATGAGAGAGACAGCTACCAAGTTACAAGAGTTGGAAAATTTGAATTGCAGCATTCAATGGCAGAAAGCGAGAATCAGATGGTTAAAAGAGGGGGATGCGAACTCAAACTACTTTCATCGGTGCGTCAATAAGAGAAGAAGAGAGAATGAAATTCTTTCACTGGATTGGCAAGGTAGACAATTAAAGGGCGTGGGCGAGATAAAAGAGGCAATTGCTAATCACTTTCAGAACCAATTCTCGGCCAGAGGTGTGAGACCAATTCCGGCTAACATGGAATTCAAAAAAATCAATAATGCGGAAAAAGAGGAGATGATTCAAGAGTTCTCAGAAGACGAAGTGCGTAAGGCAGTATGGGAATGCGACAGCACAAAAAGCCCAGGTCCTGACGGGGTGAATTTCGGTTTTGTGAAGGAATTTTGGGATATAGTTAAGGAAGATTTCATTAGAGTAATGAGAGAATTTCATATGAACGGCAGGATGGTCAAAGGGGCAAACAATTCATTTATAGTGTTGATTCCAAAAAGAAAGAACCCTTCAAAGGTAGAAGATTTCAGACCTATATCATTAATTGGATGCATATATAAGGTGATATCAAAGGTGTTAGCAAATCGACTGAAGAAGGTGCTAGGCAAAGTCATTTCAGAATCGCAATCTGCATTTTTATCTGGCAGACAGATTCTGGATGGAATTCTGATAGCAAATGAAATAGTGGATGAAGCTAGACGGAAGGACAAAGAAGTAATCATGTTTAAAGTAGATTTTGAAAAAGCATACAATTCAGTGGATTGGAGTTTCTTAGATTTTGTTATGGAAAAGATGGGTTTTCATGAAAAGTGGAGGAGATGGATATCCGAATGTGTAAAAACAGCTTCGGTTTCGGTATTGGTAAATGGAAGCCCTACAAAAGAATTTGGAATGGGAAGGGGCCTTAGACAAGGAGATCCTCTATCGCCGTTCCTTTTTATTATTGTGGCGGAAGGCTTTAATTTGTTAATGAAAAGTGCAGTGGAGCGAGGAAAATTTTCAGGATACAAATTCGATAAAGGTGATGAGAGCTTTACTCACCTCCAATACGCTGACGATACCTTGATAATTGGAAGAAAGGGGTGGGAAAATATACGAGTTATACAGGCAAATCTGAAGTTGTTTGAATTGATGTCGGGCCTTAGGGTTAACTTCCATAAAAGTCTTCTGGTAGGAATTAACATTGCACATGCTTGGATCAAAGAAGCGGCAGATATTCTAAATTGTAAAGTGGGAAACAATACATTTAAATATCTAGGACTTCCAATTGGAGCAAACCCGAGGAGACAAGCTTCATGGCAGCCGGTAATTGACGTAGTGCGAGCCAGGCTATCGAGTTGGAAGCACAAGAATCTGTCCATCGGAGGAAGGGTGATAATATTAAAGTCAGTGTTGTCTGCTATTCTAGTCTATTTTTTTTCTTTCTTCAAAGCTCCGGCAGGTATTATATCTAATCTAGAATCTCTTTTTAAACAATTTCTTTGGGGAGGGAGTGAGGATGTGAGGAAAATATGCTGGGTGAAATGGGAAAAGGTGTGCAGACCTATAGAAGAGGGGGGTCTAGGGATAAAAAATTTGAAGGCATTCAACAATGCCCTGTTAAGCAAATGGGATTGGAAAACCAGAACTGAAAATGAAGGTATGTGGTATAGAGCCTTGGTTAACCGATATGGTGTGAGTGACGCAGTAATTAGTCGTGAGAACAATAACAGCTCGATATGGTGGAGAGACATAAATTCGTTAGATTCAGGAATAACAACTTCAGTTGATTCATTTTCAGTTAAAGAAGCGTACAAGAAAATCATGTCGGGAAGGGAGGGGATGGCTGAACCGAAACTGGCAAAGGCTTGGCATATTTCAATACCGATGAAAGTTTCATGCTTTGTATGGCAATTATTTCAGAATAGGATAGCGTCAAAAGTGAACCTATATAGGAGAGGGGCTATTGATCAAGGTGATATCCACTGTGTAGGTGAATACGGAGCGGAAGAGACAATATCTCATCTATTTTTTGAGTGTCCTGTGTTTGCAGGTATTTGGTGCAGGATTAGTAGATGGATTGGGATTCATACCGCGTTTCAGAATGAAGGATTTTCGCATTTGGAACAGTTTGAAGGTCTGCTTGGTGGGGGGAGAATATTCGCTAATAGGCTCAAAATAATTTGGTCAGCAGGAATCTGGAGTATTTGGAAGGCACGAAATGAGAAGCTATTCAACAACAAGGAATTCAATGTTGAACAAGTAGTCGAGACAGTGAAAAGAATGTCTTGGAATTGGCTGAGATTTAAAGCACACAGTCTGGAATTCAATATAGGACAATGGTTTTCAAATCCCAGGCCTTGCCTTGGGTGCGTGGACCGGTGTTGATCGAGGTTTGGGTGTAGCGGTTGCTTTTCCATCAAGTCGGGAATGCTTGTGTGTGGAGCGAGCATCAGAGGCTTCGGTATCAGTAGCATTGGAGATCTGCGGCATGTCGGGTTTTTGTTGGGTGACAAGATCTAGAGGCTGGAATTTTCAGTGTTGCAAGGTACAATGGCCTCTGTGTCTTTACTTGCAGGATGTGAGTGGTTATGACATGCTTATATTGAAACTGGTGGAATTATGCCTACTGCTATTTGCCTTATAAATTTTTCTTTTAATCATCTCTTGGAACACGTTGATATCCTCGTGGGCAGCGGTAGTTCGAGAACTCTGAAAATGGTATGTTCATATGGTGCTAGAATATGGAAGCTTGTCTAGGAGTTCAGAGTGTTTATAGTGTCAGAAGGATCACGTGATACTGTCTATAGGTCGATTATAACGGGCCAGGTCTGGTTTTGGTTGATCGATGAATTTGATGCCTCGTCTAAGGAACCAAGTGGGATTAAATTGGTGCAATTCTGCAACTGTGGAGGATATTCATAGTCTCAAACTTTTTGATTTATATAGCATGATATACCTTTGGCTGGGAATTTTGTTTCTTGAAGTTGTGGTGTTAATATTATTTATCTCTTCATTCAGCATTTTCAATTGGTGCCCAAGGCAGGAGGAGAGAATTGATTTCAGTATAATAGGTGGAAATGGGAATTTACTGTAAAACTCAATTATAATTTTGGCAAAGTATCTTTGCAGGGAGGCTATAACAGAGCTGGATCTTAAGTTTGATAGTATTCTGTGTTGGAGTTCAAGTTAGGAGCACATATATTAATTTGTTTAATAGTGTAGGTGCTGTTTTGAATTATTGTATCAGAAAAAACTATGTATGATTATTGGTTCTGGCATTCCTTATGCCTTAACTAATTTTTAATATATCTTTATTTGGCCTTCAAAAAAAAAAAGTAGTACATTACAGTTATCTAAACTCAAGTTAAATAAATACCATGGTCAAAGTAATAGCATTAGTAAAACTAAAAATAATAACTCTTGGTCAAAATAAATCCATAAAGCCAAACCTTAACCTAGAAATAAATTCTAGTAACATCCCCATCCCATTCCATGCCATTATCAATGGTCCTACTATCATTGAAGAGTCAAGACGCGTTATTATACGCGTGTGAATAAAAAATAACGCCGCCGTACATTGATTTTCCTTGGTCCACCCCATTCCTCGAGCGTTTCTTTCTCATGTCCGTCCACAAACAATAGCAGCCAGCCACGCCACTTTCTTTCCTTTCTATTCAACCAACAACACTTACACAACACTCTTTCCTAATAATCCATTCTTAAATTAAAATTAAAATAACTTAATTAATTAATCTCTTTTGTCTGTTCCCAATTATCAAGTCACGCGGCGAGGTAGAAGATTCCGCCGACAACTTTTCTACGTACTCACTCCACTATCTTTTTTCTTTCTAAAATTAATTAATATATTTTTGCTATCAAAAAGTAATGGAGTAATGGTAGTACAATTTCACCAACGTGCTGTTACTTGTTGACATTGCGGAACCATCAAGTAAAAAGCTTCCTATATTCCGACAAATCGCTACCTAATTCCGTGCGCAATAAAATGACCTCTCAAGTTCCACTTTTTCTTAGCAAATTAACACGCTAACAAGACATTAAAATATCACAATAATGGTTTTGGCCGCATAATTAGAATTAGAATTAGAATATCTTGCTCCGTCCAAATCAGGGCCGGTCCTTTGAATTTTGGTGCCTTGGGCGAATCAAAAGAGTGGTGCCCCTATAATTTTTTTTAACAATAAATACATAAAGATAAAAGAAATAATTAGATAAAAAAATACATTTTCATTTGACATTGTCCAAAAAGAATAGAAATATGGATCTTTGAATCAATGTTTATACTACATCAAAACATAAACTATTATAAAGAGACTTAGGCTCTATTTGGTAAGCCATGTTTTCGAGTTTATAGCTTACGTCTTATGTCTTATAAGCTCATATGATAATTTAGACCTGTTTGGTAACGGTCTTTTCATCAGCTATCCGCTATAAGCTATAAGTCAACAGTTATCAGCTATAAACTATAAGTCATCAGTCATCAGCTATCATTCATAAGCTATAAGCTATCAGCTAGGTTATCAGTCAATCGCTATTTTTACCAAACAGACCCTTCTTCTTCTTCTTCTTCTTGATCCGGTCTTTTTTTCCTATAAAAAAATTGACCAAGATTTTAAAATTATTTAAATACCATCCTCTTACCATTTTTTGTTGCAAAATCGTTAATAATTTGTTCATAATCAAGGTTCTTCAAAAAATTATTTTCAATTGAAATTAAGGCAGGACTATTTAATCTATCTTGTGATATAGTAGATCTCAAATAAGATTTTAATAATTTTAATTTAGAAAAACTTCTTTCAGCAGATGCAACACTGATAGGGGTAGTCAATATTCCTCTATAAAATATGCATGCATTAGGAAAGCAATTAAAAGTCTTTAAAGAACTCATATTATATAGTTTAATTTTGATTTAACTATTAACACTTCTCTAATAAGTTTCGGTTTTTCAAACAAAATTATTAATGGTCTAAGCCTTTCAATACTAAACAAAAATCCAAAAAAATATTTTCATATGTGCTATACTGCTTAAATCTTCTATCAAGTGAGCCTATTGTTTGATCTACAATATATAAGAAATTATGATTTCGAAAAGACTCTTCAACGGACTCAAGATTTAGCTACCAAATAATCATAGCTACTAAAAATTCAAAATTCCTAATTCCATGAGTTGCTATAGATTTGGCTTCACTTTAATTTTGAGATCATTATCTTGTTCAGCTAGTTGAAGTAGTGTTTCACTCTTAATTTTGGGATCAAAAATATAAAATATTTTCTATATTATTATTTTAAGTTTAGTGCCTCAATTAAACTTTGTAGTTGCTAAAATTATGGATAAATTAATTGATATTATTTTAGAGGAATTAATTGATTTTATTCTTCTTTATATTTTATTTATGAGAAATTACATTCTTTTATTAATTTTAACATTGTAATGCCCTATAATTTGTTAACCATTATTTATTATTTTTTTAAAAAATTTCAAATAAGTATTTTTATAATAAAAAATTCTCTTTTAATATATATAGGGGCAAGAAAAAAAATTTGGTGCCCCTAAAATTCTGGAGCCCTGGGCTCCCGCCCCACGAGCCCGTGCTCAGGGCCACCCCTGGTCCAAATTATTTTTAATTCTCTCACATAAGTACACCACTAACAAACACTTATTTGTGGTTGAATTTAACTTTCAATTGATTCTAAGATTAAAGTTATTATTCTAAAAAAATATACTCTTTCCATTTATTAAAAAGAATTAAAAATTTTAACTTATGAGCAATAATAAAATTACTTTGATATTTAATAGATATTTAAATTTTTATTATAGAAAAAATTATTTTTAAAATTATATATTTAGTCTATATTTAAATACATTTTTCATTTAATAAATATTTAATAAATATTTTAAAAGAATATTTTATAGACTAGATGGAGTTAGGATGGCATACTAGTTATTAAAATTTGTTTGTAAAAATTCATAAAATGAAAGAATATCGAAATCAATTTCTGGTGAGAACAAAATGTTTGGCCAGAATTCATACCTCAGTTTACAACTCTTGATTAACAGGGCATCTTTTTTCTAAAAATCAAATATACATATATAAAATTTTGATTCGCAAAACAAATATGCTTGACTGGTCGGACCGAACTCATTTTATCACCATAAATTGAATATTATAAAAAACAATAAAAGATTATCACGTAATTACGTTTTTTAATCTACTTTTTTAGTTAATCTAGTTTAGTATTCCATTTTTCTTTCTTGAGAAAGCCTAAGATGTTGATGAGACGAAACAAACTCATTTGTCGGCTATATCCTACATGGACAGCCCACACTCCACGTAGATATAGATGACTAGTATAGTAATTAGCCTCCACGTTCTATTATGTATCCCACCCAACCCAACATTTCACAGTCAAACTCATTGTTGACTATGTATCCACCCTTTATCTCTCTTTATTATCATTTTCTTTCAACCACATCATCATCATTCATCATGACCCATAACATACATACATACATCCATCCATTACCCCCTTCTATAAAAATAACACATTCTCCTCACTAATCACATACTCTCTTCCTTCTCTTCTTTACCACCTAAGAAGAAAAAAAAAATAATACTTTTCCCAAATTTCAAAACAAAAAAATTGAAACAATATTTTATTAAAGTTAGTTACGTTAGTATCGTAACATCGTTAATATTATCATGGCGCCGAAGGTTAAGAGCGGTGACATTAACGTGAAGAGTAACGGAAACGGTAACGGTAACGGTAACGGTAACTGCAACATTAACGGCGGAGTTGTTAAGGAGCCGCATTTTCGCGGTGTGAGGAAGAGGCCATGGGGAAGGTACGCCGCCGAGATCAGAGATCCGGGAAAGAAGAGCCGTGTCTGGCTCGGCACCTTCGACACGGCGGAGGAAGCGGCGAGAGCCTACGACACCGCCGCACGTGAATTCCGTGGTCCGAAGGCCAAAACAAACTTCCCTTACCATACGGAAGCTCTCAAGATCCATAGCCCTAGCCAAAGCAGCACCGTTGAATCCTCAAGCCGCGACCGTGACCGTGACCGTGACGCTGCTGCAGATTCTTCTTCTCCGCTTGACCTCAATTTGGCTCCTCCGATCAAAGGTCCGGTTCGGTTTCCGTTTCAGCATCGGTTTAGTCTGAATCCGATGCCGACGTTAAACCAGGCGCAGGCGCAGGCGTTTTACTTTGACGCTAATCTACGCGCCGGGAACGGTTACGGATTGGAATACTTTCCCTCCGTGAAGGCGAGTGGAATCCACGTGACGACGACCGGTGCACAGAGTGATTCCGACTCTTCATCGGTGATTGATCTGAACCACCGTGAAGACGGTGTAAAAGTAAAATCCGGAAGAGATTTCGGTTTCGATTTTGATCTTAATTTTCCTCCTCCGGAAGATATGCTATGATTCAGAATCTCAGATTTTGTTTTTATTTTTGCGGATTAAGAATTTCTCTTTAGTTTTTAATAGTAGAGAAACACAGCAACGTCCGATAAAGAAGAACGAAACATGTGTGAATGCATAGGCGGTTGTGTCTATTTTTTGCGACAGAGAAAGAAACCGTTGGTTTCAATCTGTTGTTCCGAAACTTCACCAGTTTGTTTCTTTTTAGATTAATTGTAATGTTTTTGGATTTGTAGTCAAAGTATAATTGAAATTAACACACAGAATTTGCAGTATTTGATTGTTTAGTACTAGTATCTTATATCCAGAATACATGTATATTAGTATAAGTTTTGTTCAATTTTGGACTTCATCATTGTTTTTAATTAATTCAAGGTTAAAGTAATAACTTGTGTTCGTCTCAAATTTATCTTTAGTCTAGAAATGTATTGTTTAAGAGAAATGCTATGTGTACACCATATTTCTACACCTGAGAGTTTACACCGTATATATATACATTACCAAAGTGTGAAAAAAATTAATAAAAAAAGTGAAAAATATATACTTTGTGTATAAATTATGGTGTAGGTGTACAATTAAGTGTACACATAACATTTCTCATTGTTTAATCCATTTTATTTGAATGTATTCAAACATAATAAACTTAAAATTTGAAAAACATTTAAATATAACTTGTTTTTAAAAATCAATTTTTTTCACTTTACAATAATCATGTACATGATTAAAATTGGTGTCTTATGAGCGACAAGGAAAGATGAAGTTGATTATACTCTTTGTTGATTGACATTGATTGGGTGTTGGGTGGATTGACCTGCCGCCATGTGACAAATGGCTCTTGTTACCTTGGTACCATCAATTAAAATTGTTTGAAAATTTTATCATTTTTCTATCAACAGAGTTTTTCGTTTTCATAGAAATGAATATAATCTTATTTTATTATTTTAGTATTTATTATTTTTTGAGAAATGGTAAGGGTACACTATTTTTTACACTTACACTTTAATTAAATACATACAATACACAAGTTTTATTTTTAAATAATTTTTGTTGTCTTGAATTTTGTGTAACCAAATTTTTCTTTGTTATAATTTTAGGTGTAAGGTACGGTGTATCAAAAATGGGTGTACAAATAGCATGTCTCTTATTATTTTAGTGTTGAATATATTTACTCGCACGAGTAGGGTTGTCAAAATCAGCTAGTCTAAATGGGCTGGTCTGTCCGGCCTGAAAAATTATAGAGTTTGAGTCTTTAAATTAGAGTTCATATTTTTAGGGTTTTTTTAGCTCAATCCTAAAAAGTTCGGTGCTCATTAGGACTAGTCCATATGTGTCATGGATAGCTCATTAAGCCCGCACAATATCCTAAAAAGTCCGGTGCTCATTAGGACTAGTCCATATGTGTCATGGATAGCTCATTAAGCCCGCACAATTATAAATTTTAAAAAATTATATTAATTCTTATATTGTGTTACTCCAAAATAAAACATTCGTTTTCTCACTTCACTAAATCTTGTTTCCATTATATTCAATTTTTTTTAATATTATACATCAATATAATCAACATTATTTCCTCATATTCTATTAGTTTCTTTTATATTGAATATTTAAATATTATTTTCTACAATTTAAATATGTATTGTATTTAAAAACACATTATAGTATTTACAAAAGATAATATAGTACTTTAAAATGTATTATGTTTTAAATAACATAATTTTTTTATTTTATTTATAATAAATATTATGAATTTTTAATTTTAATTTTTTATTAAAAAAAGCTCATTTAGGGCTGGGCAGCCCGAAGCACATCTAGGGCCAGACTAGTGTAGTAATTTTGAGGCCCATGTTGCAATAGGATTTTTCTGGCCTAGCCTTAAAAAGTCCAGGCCCATCAGGGCCTGCTTTAAATGGGTTGGGTAGCTCATTTTGACAGCTCTACGCACAAGGTTGAGATAAATGGAGACGGGATTAAAATGGAGGACTAACATTTGTACCTTGAATTGGAATATCTTTCTATCCATTACCTTTTCAACTCGTTAGTATCATGAAGAATACTAGCAAAATACATGTGTCTGCATATTCTTGCAGAGATATAAATTTAGTAATCTAGATGTTTGACGTTTATTTACACACGCCTTTGTTTTTTTTCTATAGTTTAGAGTTTGTTTACAGTTTAGAGTTTGCTTGCTTCAGATTTTGTCAATCTTTAAATTTTGTATAGATTAGACTTTAGATGTGTTTTGTTCAGAGTCTGATTCGTCAATACTTGACTTCTCCAGAGTCATAATCAGTTTCCTTTTATCTGCGCACTTAACAACATTATTAGAGTACAAAATTGTTCTTTATACATATTAAGCTGTGTTATCATCAAAACTCAAGGATAGTTGCAGAACGAAACTTGTTCCAACAACCTCAAGTACACAAATGCAATTCTAAGCTATGAAGTGAAAAGCATCAAATACAAACGAGTCTTGAAAAGTTCACACAAGTTTGCAAACTTCTTTGAAACAATCAAGAGTATGATGAAAGTGAAGAAGGTAATGTCTTTAACTTTGATCTTGGTGCAAATTCCTTTTTGACTGATCAAACCTCCATTATTCCCATTCCCTTCACCATAGGCTTAACACGCCAGAATATTCGAGTAATTCACTATACAGAAAATTATGTTATTTTCCCAAGAAAGGGCAACTCTAGCCACATAAACAAATCAAACATACCTCAAGTTTAGTTTTTGAACAATGGAATTGCGAACATTTGGGTTAATGCACTGATGCATCATATGATGGATAACAAAAAGAACATGCTTTTACCGTATAACAAACTAATCACGAAAATCCTAGAGTACTTTGGCTATGATTTAGAAGAGGATGAATTAAAGATTAAACGCTAAAAAATAGGAAAGAGAAACTTGAGTCAAATTAGGTTCATAATTATAAATAAGGAAATTCTCTCACTACCTCCAAAGAAACCACCAAGAGCACGACAACAAGCACAGAACATTGACCTCCCTCCTTATTCCTCAAGCATCCTTAACAACCTCCATGAGAATAAACAATTGATGATAAGGATGGATAGGAGATCAAATTCAAGGATTTGTTTTCTTATTGAGAATCTCGAAAAATTCAAACTCATATCTTCAATTATGTCTTGTAAGGATGATGAAGAGGTGAATTAGTCTTTTGCTTAAGTGTTTTTTCTCCGTTGTGTTTCCATTTCTATGGTCAATTTCTTGCTTTCATATACTTTAAATTCTAGTATTTTTAAATTAATAAAATAATTTCGTTTTTCCCTTCTTAGTAATATGTTTTGACTATGTGAACAATGTGTTTACATATATATTTTTTGTCTTGCATCTTTACCCGCCTTTTTGAATATGACAAATGAGGAAAAGTATATACTAAGAGAGAGTAGAGTATATTGTCTGCTCACGTAAATAGGAGTTTAACCACTACAATTTATATCTATTTTCTCTTTTATCACCTCTCTGAGAGATGTGTTGTAATCATAAAAAGGGAGAGAATATGGAGCTATGTGCTGGTCAGTATAATTAAGAAGTGATCAAAGCTCATAGATAAGAAAGTTTTCTTAGCTATGTGACATCATGATTTTGATGATGACAACACTTGAGTCCTAAAGTAGTAAGCACACTTGAAGTGGTTTTGATGATAAAAATTCATGAAGTCACGCAATTACTAAAGTTAGCTCAAGCGATCAAAGATGCACAAGGTGGTTAATCAAGTTATTCCTCTTAATCAAGCTAAAGACTTAGGGTTTATGACCACCAATGACATCTTACAACCCTCAGATGATGGCAACTAATTTGGAGATATCTCAAGCCACATCAAGATGATTCAAGGCTAGTGTTTCAAGCTAAAATCAAATATAATGAAGCCAATTCTTGAAGTTTTATAGTGTGAAAGAGAGGAAGTGTGAAAGCTCGTGTGATCGTGTTCGTCTGAGTGGTCAGTATATTGTAAAGACTCAAGAGCATTTCTGGAAGTAGTATATCTAAAACACATACACACACTTAAAACTATTTTTGAATTCTCTCTCTTATTTTTAAAATCACCAAAAAAAGTTTTTGGAGCCTAGCCAATTGACAAAGAAAATGTTCAATTGGATATGTGACTTTTTCTAACTGTCGAATCAATTAGATACTTATCCTAATCGATTAGATAAGGGAAAATTGAATATATAATTGATTGTCACAATGTCTTATTGAATGGTAATGACTAGAGGTGTTTAAAACTGAACCAGCCCAATAGAAAACCAAAAAATCGAGCCAAACCGAAATCGCAAAAAACTACATTTAGTTCAGATGTGGCTTAACCATTTACTAACAGAACCGCACGGTTCGGTTCAGTTTGCGGTTTGTATTTTAGAAACCGAACCAAACCAAACCAAGCCAAACCGCAGTACGTTATAAAATCTTATTAACCGATATATATTTCTTTAATTATTTATAGAAATCAACAAGTATTATGTGTATATTTTATCATATTTTTTTTGTATGATATTTATTTTAATTTGCATATCATCAAAAAACAAATACTTTTTCACTTATAAATACTATTTTGACAAAATATATTTTATCATATTCTTTGTATGATATTTATTTAAGAATGCAATTTCATGTATATCATTATTTAGATCTAAGATAAAATTGTAAGACGTAATATTATGTATCAAATTATAAACTTATTTTGACAATTATAAATTTGTTATGGTAGTGTATGAACGATTAAACACAAAATTATATTTTTCTCTATATGTGTATGTATGGCTCAATATTATTTTTTTGTAAAAAATCGAACCAATCCAAACCGCATTAGTTTGGTTTAGTTTTAGTCTTAAAAGTCAACCGAACCACACGTTTTTTCTCTTGTGGTTCAGATGATTTTTAACGTCAAAACTGCCCAAACCACACCACGAACACCCCTAGTAACGAATCTATCAAATTCTTCTAATTTGGGCAGCAATAATCGATTACTGCAAGTATCTAATCAATTTACTAATTGATTAGGTCATTTATTTTGCCCATTGATTGTTTCCTAAAATACATAAATTCTTGTCCTATGAATAGAGGGATTCCCTACCATTTCAAAACACCGAGAAAACGTGAGTCATCTCATTTTTCCTCTTTCTCTCAATATCTATAAATCATTTACTCGTTCCCTCACATGTTTAGCCATAGATGTTTGAGAGTGTTCTTGAGTTTAGTGAGGAAATTGTTCTGGGTGAGGGGTTTCTTGTTAATTTATCAAGAGTTCTTTTTTCTATTGAGTAAATTATTCTTTCTTAGAAAGTGATTGTTTTGGTTTGGAGCTAAAAACATGTAAAAGCTATTTGAGGGATTAGTGTAAGTCTTTGTTTGGTTCGTGAGCTCCTTCGTATGAAGAAAAACTCTCCTTTTGGGTTCGTGAAGAATAACAAGTGAAAAAGCTCGGGAACGGTTCTTGAGTTCAGTACATTTAAAAGCTCAATCGATTTTAGATTTTCTTGTCATAAAATCTCACTCGACTTCCAAGTTCAATTTGTACAAAAGCTTAATAGATTCAAGATCAGCCCTGCAAAAACTCATTTTGGTTCGTGGTCTGCCCGTATAAAACATCGACTTTGTTTGGAGGATAGCCAACTCAAAACTTCATCTTTGTTCGAGATCAACTTGTGCAAATTCTTAGCTTGGCTTAGAGACTAACTGCTCAAATTTCTGTTTGCTGTTTGGTGTGAAGATTAACCACTTCCCTCCTTTGTTCATTGTTTGGTTATAGGTTAACCTGAAACTTTATTTTCTTGTACAAGGGGGTTCGTGGGCTTAACTTTATAAAATCTCTTAAGCATTATTGGATACTCTCAAGAGAAGTTTTTGGGGAGAAGAGTAGGTCACTTATTTAAGATCAAACTTCTATAAACTTCTGATGTCGTTCTCTCTTTCCTAAACTCTTTTACTTTTCGTTTAATTTCTTTACCTTGATTTTCTATTGCATATCCAAACGTTTTTTGAAAATATTTTCAAACCCTGATTTAGAAAATAATTTTGTTTTAAACTATCATTTTTTAAACCTCAAAAATTCACCCTCTCTTTTGTATGGAGTCACATGTTCAACAAAACACACATCTTGTTAAGAGATCTTCACTAACTTCACCAAACGCTGCTTGACATAAGGTGTTGTCCTCCAAAGATAGGATTTGATATCTAGATCTTCAAGCACAACAACTTGATCACCACATCAGATAAGCTTTTGTATCTTGATCTTCAAGTACCAAAACTTGATTACCGCATCAGATGATGACTTTACTGAGTAGTGTTGTCATCATCAACACCAAATGGACTTGACCAACACTTCTAATGAAGACTTCACTTAAGAGTGTTGTCATCATCAAAACTAAACATGTTGTTATAGAGGTCATACACGTAAGTACATAGATATACATTCTCCTCCTTTTTCATCACATCATACAGCTTCTTGAGTGTATCCTACGCACCTTTAGTGGTTTCTTCCTCAATAATCTTGTCAAAGATGTTTGGATCTACACATTGGTGGATCAAGAACAAACATTTCGCATTTATCTTGCTCGTTTCATGATGAACAACCTTTTGTGCCATAATTGCAATGACTTCTAACGCATACAAGTCATATTCATGATTTCAAGAACAACTTGAAATCTGAATACGACCTTCATTTACGGACATCATTTATCATAGTGTTCTCCTTTGAACACTGATAGATTTGCAAGGAATTGATTAGAAGTTGTGCTTCCATTTATCATTGATAAAAGTTTGGTCAAACTAATGCACTTGGTACCAATTTGTTAAGGTTACTTGTTTTCTAAGGTAATGAGCATCGAGAGAAAGATCAAATTATAGATATTTTAAGTGAAATTGGATAAAAGAAAAAGTCTCTCATTTATCTAAATGAATTACAAAGAATGAAAAATGTTTATATATTTAGAAAACCAACTACTAACTAATATCTAAAACTGACATTTCTGATAGTTAGTTTGTGTTGCAACTCACGTAGTTGCAACACAAGTGAACTGCAAGTGAATTATATCATCATAGTATTTAAAATGTAGGTTAATACAATTAATAATTTGATTAATGATGACTCAAATATTAAAAAAAAGTATTAAATAAAAAATGAAATTGCTTAATAGAATGTAAAATGTTAGTTGATTCTATGTGTTTTGTTGGTTAATTAAATTGTGAAGATAATTAATAAATTATAAGTAAAATAAGTAATTAATAACCTACATTATGATTAATTAAATGATAAATTTGTTAATAAAATAATTTTATCTTTCTATTGCAAAATTATTTTTATATTTAAAAAAATATATTTTTATTATTTTTAAAAAGTTTGTAAAAATGATACATATAAATACGATAAACAGGTGGTGTAATGTATGTTTGTATCAAAACCTGTGTCAAAGCATTGCTATTAGAAAAAGATCAACAACACATGTAAATTAATAACAGATTGAAAACGAAGTAAGAATGCAATATAGATAGTCAAACTCTGGCTCCCACCTGTTCTCCAACAAATAGGCTAATAATCATATGTCAAAACATCCAAGTAAGAAACAGACACACACATCTAAGTGAGAATCCATGTACAAATGACACAATAGAAATGTATGACATGTTCACACACACTAGTATACCTTTCAAAAGCAAGATGGGGGAAATTGACTCTAAAGATCCTTTCCTTTTCTCAATAAATACAAGAACCACCCGCCAACATTGATTGGTCGGCACTCCCTCCCCCCATATATATATATATATATATATATATATATATATATATATATATATATATATATATATATATATATATATATATATATATATATATATATATATATAGTTTATAAAATATTTTAATTAAAAAATTTGTTAAAATATTAATTATTTAAAATAATTAATTTTAATATTTATTAATTATTAAATTATTTTATTAATAACTAATAAATTAATAGAATTATATATATATATATATATATATATATATATATATATATATATATATATATATATATATATATATATATATATATATATATATATATATATATATATATATATATATATATATATATATATATAAAATATCAAGTGAGAGCATTTTATAATGAGATATGAGAGGAATAAATATCAATTATTTGATTCATCAAGAGAAAGAATATTATTACGTTAATGTGAATATTAATTTCTCTCTATCCAATGATTAGTATTTATTTCTCTCATCTCTCATTTAAAAATGTTCTCACTTGATATATATATATACTAGTGTCTTACCCGTGCGTTCGCACGGGTACTCGTCGTTTTCGCGCATTGTGATTGAGAAAAATAAAAGATGATAGGAAAAGTGTTATTTTGTTCAATATAGATATTATTGTAGAAGTAAATATCCTAAAAACAAATGTGTAAAATATAGAAACTTATTTTCAATAGGTTGGACCAAAGTTTGGGATATATTGATTAATAAACATTATTTTCCCCTTAATATTCAATACTTCGATCAGTAATTCATGTTCTCGTTAATATTGAATATTTTATTTAGTAACCTCATGTTCCCGTTAATAGTCAATATTTTGATCAGTAATTCATGTTTCCGCTAATATTCATTATTTTGATCAGTAACTCCCTATTCCCGTTAATATTCCAAATTTGTTCCCGTTAATATTTCCCGTTAATATTCCAAATTTGTTCCCGTTAATATTTAATATTTTGATCAGTAGCTTCATGTTCCCGTTAATATTCATTATTTTAATCAGTAAGTCCGTGTTCCCGTTAATATTAATTATTTTAATCAATAATTTCATGTTCCCGTTAATATTTTAAATTTGTTCCCGTTAATATTTTTATCAGTAACTTAATATTTTTTTAAATATTCCAAACAATTATCAGTAAGATAACTTTATTAGTAAGATAACTATTTTATATTAACAACTATTTAATTAATATAATATTTACTTTATTTTAAGGATGCACTCCAACATTAAATTGATCTACCATAGGTGGTCTATATTTGTAACATCTTATCACACGATCACTTGATTCAATCACACCATTTTCTTCACAATATAATTTAGTTTCACCACACCAAAATATGTTTATCACCGGTTGTGTATTTTTTCTCTAAGGGAATATCAAGAGTTATTTCATAGAATATTTGTACCATTTCCAATCATAATTGAGAAAATGTTTAAATAAACTACAATTGAGTGCTGTAAAAACAGTAAGCAAAAATGTTATTTTGTTCAATATATATTATTGTAGAAGTAAATATCCTAAAAACAAATGTGTAAAATATAGAAAAAAAAATTCAATAAAGTTTGGGATATATTGATTAATCAATGTTCCAAATTAATTTTGTTTTGGAATTATCTATAAAATTATTTAAATCAATAGTAAACTTATTCTTGTTATTATTTAATATTTAATTAAATATGTTAATATCAGTATCATATAACTACCCGTGAGTGTCTGTACTATATTATTTCGTATTTAGCTGGAATTGATCCGTTAGCGTTTTAATTTTAATATGAAGAAAAAAATTAGATACAAATATAAAAGAAATAACTAATCAAATATAAATATAAATATAAATTAAATTTCAATTAATTCAAGGTGAATAGAAGGTTCAGAATGCGATGACAATTAAATCGATCAAACTCTCAGCCGTGGCTGTTTAATTAGCTGCTGCATTGGCAATTTTGGCATCTGTGAGACAATGGAAAGTCCTCTTTATTAGGATAATTTTATTTCTTTTTTTAGCAAAGAGGTCATGAATAAAATAATACACCGACAATGTTAGAAAGATAAAAGAATTAAAGAACATCATTAGTACATAGAATTACATTAGACATAAAATCAATAATTATTCAAACCTAAATGCTCATTGATGAATTTGTCCGATTAAAAGTTTAAATTTTATAAAAAAAAACAAATAAGAGTATTTAAACAAATAGGTTCACTTTCAATACTCTTATTAATATCAGTTATTAATTTATAATTTATTATAAAACAGTTTATTTAAATTTTAAAATTAATTTGACTTTTTGTTTTGTTTTATATATTTTACTATCTAAAAAAAACTAAATTTGAATTGCTTCTAACAATTTCTTCTTGATGACTCCTTCCTTGCCTTACTTTAGAACCTTTTTCTGCTATGACAGAAGTGTTGGAAAAGAAAAATGTTATATTAGAATTGCAACATAAAGAAAAATGATAATTATAAGAATTCATTTTTACTCAAACTAAGACAATGATATTCAATCTAAAGGTGATCTAAGTCAGATAACAGCAACAATTAAATGAAAAAGATGACACTATTAACTGCATTATATGAGCATAAAATATAAAATGATTTTATATAATTGCATATACCTTTAAACTAATTTGCACATGACTTCCATTCCCATCATTATACTCCATCCTACAAAATAAATGCATAGTTTACACATAATGATAACTTTTTACTATGAACCAAAACATAACACATGAGAAATAATAGATAGTCAAGAACTCCCATACAAGCGCAGGGGGAACAATGATATGGAGAAAGATGGTACCAGTGGATAAATTATGAGAGAAACAATCCTAGTAATAAGGAAACCTTTGGCTAAAATAATGCATCACAAATATTTTTGAAGTAGAGTTGTATTGTACCACAATGAAAACAACAACAAAAAATTTGTACTTTCAAACTCAGATCATTCATTTCAATCCAACCTTTTTAATTATATTGCATGTTGCCTCATTAAATCAATCTCCATCTTTAAGCAGGGAATTGAAGAATTAAAAGGACGATATTTAAAATATGAAGAAAAAGGATGAATCCGAAGAAATTTATGAAGAAAAAGGATGTGTACCAAACTGTATCTTTGATACCAAACTGCCGGCAATCCTACAGAGCATCTGCAAAACAGTTTTACGTAGCGAATCTAACAGAAAACGATAGCCAATTAGTTAAAGAGAAAAGCAGTATAATTTCCACTTTCGACACAGTTCCAATGCTTACTCCTGTGAGACTACCTTTTAAAGAACCATTTTCTGTTTCAAAACAAAAACCAGTTTAAGGATAATGTTTTTTTTTTCTGCCAAGATATAGTGTCATGAAATGAAACATATATAACCTGCAACTTTGGCAATTGCAAGACCAAGGCCAATCAATGAATAGGTGAAAGACATGATTGTTGAAATATGACATGGATCTTTTTTCTCCATACAATCCATACTTGCACAAAAATGCAGCATTCAAACACAACCCAAACAGTGATGCACATATCAACCTAATTCCAAATTGTAAACAATCATCAAGAAACTCACAAACACAAGTGAAATACTCAATCAGCCTTGCACTCGGGGCAGCGTCACTCCCGACTATGGGCAGCCTCATCACCAAACCTGTACATACACATTTTGCAGTCAATACTTCCTGATTTAATCAGCATTGTCACTCGCAAAATTTCTCTAAGCAACAGTGCTATATGGTTGCAAAAGATTTGACTACATTTAACACTAAATAGTTATCGCGGAACAAAAGCGATTTTTCAAATTCTGGCATGTAACGCTATAGTGATATTTAAAAGAACTTAATCATTTAAACCCTAAGGGCCCAACATTTGCTTTCTCTACCTTCAATCCATCATATGTAACATCCAATCTCATGGCTCTCTTAATTACCAGTAAGCCAACTGCCTAAAACACATATTAGAAAACATCATTAAAACGACGTGATAATTGAATTATAGAGTAGTACAGGTAATAGTGTGTTTAGCATACATAAACATTCATGGAATTATATTATGAGATAGAGTTATAAGCATTTCAAGGAATCATGCCTCAAAATAGATGGCTTTATCAGTAAGAGTGAGATTTCCAGGCCATGCCATATTATTCTCCCATTTCAGAACAGGCTGTTTATTGTTGGCACCAATGCCTAAGATTTTCTCCTCTGCAATTTGAGGAAACTCTGGATTCTGATACGATCTAATAGCATTTGAAGCTATTAGATCCAGCCCTGTTATGCATCATAATTTCAAGCTACATAAATGTATATGATGTTACTGTGATATTATGCATGATATTCACAAGGGCTCATAGATATAGTTTATAATAAGAACTTCCTTCACTGTCTTTGATATAATCATCTTTGAAGATCGCCATCAAGTTCTTTACAGCATCATCAGGCAACTTTATTTCAACTTTAAGAAGTTCCTCTTCTTCACCCTTCTGAATGAGAAGCCATTGAGAACAGCCAAAAACACCCAGTTTCGAATATACGACTTATCTGAAACTGGAAACTATTATTGCTCTTAGTTTGACATGTTAGCGGCTTTCACAACAGGTTTCTGATACCACAAAAAATAACATGTCTCGGTAAAACTGAAAGCAATTACTAATTCACAAAGTAAGAATCAAGGTACAAAATGAAAATAAACCATGAAAGTAACAAAAACTCAAGTAAAACCTAAATCCAGTAAAAATCTTAAAAAATAGAAGACATAAAACTTAAGAATCAAGGTGCAAACTTCTTAGTGTTATGTTGATACACTAATGAAATCACTATGAATTGAAACAGTAATGGTTCTTAGAGTATTGAATTCAAATGCAATAATCCTCATAAAAAAATAGCAGCAAATAAAAAATCTACATAATGGAAACAATGAATGAGAGAGAGAGACCTTATTGTCAAAAAAAAAGGAGGACATCTTGAGGGAGAGGCTTGAATTTGTGATAAACACGACCAATAACTGTAGTAATAGTACCTTCGACGGTTCCAACAGCAGATCTCAAAGATCCCGAATTCTGTTTTGCATAATCATAAAGACTGGACATGCAAACAAAAGCATGAATAAAATAGTGTTATCAGCATGCTAAGACGAAATATTAAACAATTTAAACAGAGTGAACTTCACGAAATGGATCTCAAATCCATAGAGGTCACTACCGTTAAAACGGATTTTCACTGCTACAGCTATCCACTTCACCTTACAATCCGCTTTCATCCTATTCTTCTTCTGCAATATAGTAGTGAATTAATCAAACAGTGAGGTGATGGGAAGATTAAAAGAGATGACTACACTAAGAGAATAGAAATTGCCCATGGCCCGACGAACCGATGTGTGGTCAATATCAAGAATAATTATCGATGGAATCATCCACTTTTCCGCTATAAGGTGAGACCTTGATAATGCTTCTATGCCAAAACATGTCGTCACCGAATCAAAAACAGTGTGAACTCTGTGTGATGTGATTATAAGTTCGCAAGGGTGTATCGTGTTGAACATGTATCGACGACATGGTTATCACAGAGGAGTGCAAAAATGCCACAGTAATAGAGTTGTGATAAAAAGTATGGATCACTTAACTTCCTGTATTTTTTGTTCATGTTCTTCCTTAAGGTTCCGTATCAGTCGCAGACACTCTTTAAGAGCACCATCCAAATGGGACGCACGATCATCAACAATGAGTTTCGAAAGAGTAACTGATTCTAGATGATCCTTCAATGCCAAAGCCTCATCTTATGCCTTTTCCCATCCTGCATAGTTTCAACAAAATTTCAATTCCAAGAACGTCGAATAAACAATCTTTAATGCGGTTAAAAAAATTTAAGCATTATACCTGAGACAACATTAGAACCAAGGTGCAGCATGTACTGCCTACAATATTAAGTTCTGTTGGTATAATCTTCAGAGTGAAAAAAACTCAAACATCAATGTTCAATAGGCAATAATTCAAGATTTTTGGTTATTAATAGGCGCTTTCTCCCCCCAACAAAAAAGAGTCCCACCGCAGCATCCCTCTTTGTACAGATTCAAGTGCCAAAGCATTATACCTGAGTAGACTCAAGATAAAAGGTATTATAAAGATTAACAAAGTACCTACTTTATTTACAATGTGCCTCTTAGATGAGAATATATTTTACCTCTCGACATCATATCATCAAGCCAAGTGTGGTTGTTGTAACCACCTCACTGCACACACGGAATTGGGAGTTAAAAGAAAAGTCAAGAATTCAAACTTAATGCCACGGTCTCACCATCCCTAACCCTAATCACATTGCACTATAAAAAGTCCTGTGACTGCAAGTGTTACGCTCCGGGGACATAAAATAGACAACTCGAACGTACCTACAGAAGCTAAGTGCATACACAAAGAAGACAACCCGAACGTACCTGCAGAAGCTAAGTGCATACCCTCACTAAGGGCAACCTCTGCTAATTGAGAGTTTCATCTTTATTGTGATGAAATTCCAATTTCGTATTGAGTTATTTTGAACCCTTCCCTTCAACAATCAAGGAAAAGTTAAGCAAAAATCAGAATCAAACATACTTCAGAAGGAGAAAGGGAATAACAGAAAACATAAATAAGTACCTGTAAAATTCACTCGAATTATTGTTGCTCTGCTTTATTGTGTTTGAATCTAAATAAAATTGAATTGTGCATCTGATTGATTCTTGCTGTATTTTGTGGTTGATATTTTCACTATGATTTTTAATTAAATCTATTAGCAATAAGAAAAATAAACCATAGCTCAGTAAATAGATCAAAATATAAGTCCAGAACCACTGTTTGAACAATCGAAACCGATACACACCTATCTCATCGATTCCACCATTAACACAACAATTCGAGTGATAAGAAGAAGAGATAAACAGCGTACCTCGATTTTGTGCTCTCATAACAGACCGGTATTTTCTTCAAATCTCTTTCGCGTTTTGGGTTGGATACGTTATGTATCGTGATTTGTCTGCAGATCAAGCTTCTGTATTGACATCGAGAACCTATTGAAAATAAAAAACGTACATCAGTAAGATTTGAATCACAACCCCATTGTTCACATAACCACTTACCGTTTAATTAAACCCGACAACTCTGAAGGGTCGTGAGAAAGCGAAACCAATCACCGCGAGCATCATCCTTCCGGCCAAGATCGACGCAGCCGCAGACACCATACACGAAGATGAAATCAAAGAAGAACAAAAAAAGTAAAAAAACCTCGACGCCTTTGGAGGAAGCAGCGGAAGCGCAAGCAATGGAAGGAAGCAAAATATCAGGATCGAGAATCAGGATTGATAGTGAGAAAGAGAAAAATAGGAGAGCGAAGAATCTGCCATAAAAAACAGAAACGCAATGGATTGTGGATTGTAAACGGTTTGAGAATTTGGAAGAGGATGGTTGAAGGGAAGTTATGAGGAAAAATGATTTGAGAACCGTTTTGGGAATTTGGAAGAGAATGGTTGAAGGACAGTTACGATGAAGAGAGTGGAAATTGAAGAACGATTGAGGCTGTTTTGAGGATGCTGATGTGGATCAACCATAGAAGAGTTGCTGATGTGGATAGTCTAAGAAAGTTCCAAATGGTAGACTTTTCTTATATGATATATATATATATATATATATATATATATATATATATATATATATATATATATATATATATATATATATATATATATATATATATATATATATAATTCTATTAATTTATTAGTTATTAATAAAATAATTTAATAATTAATAAATATTAAAATTAATTATTTTAAATAATTAATATTTTAACAAATTTTTTAATTAAAATATTTTATAAACTTGATTAAAAAACTAAAAAAAATAATATATTAAAATAAAGTAGTGTTACAATTAGAATAATTAAACTTGATTACATAATTAGGAAAAATAAAAGCTAATATCGATGTTGGTTGGGTTCTTGTGATCGTCACGCTACATCGAGAAGGTGATCTTTGTTGGTTGTCAGCATATTGCGATGGTTGAGAAGAATTCCTCCTTCATCCATAGTATTTCGAAAGTCTTTGATTTCTTGTTGCGACTCGTTGAAGAACATGCTATGTGCTTTGCTGTTAAATTTAATTCATTGTTTGTGAATTAGTAGTGTCATTGTGTTGTTTGTTGGGTTGATATTTCAGTAGAGGATAATAAAATATTGTCGTTGGGCCGAATAGTTTTGTTGGAATAAATAAAAACTGTTGTTGAGGTGTTTGGAAGTTGCAGTTAAATTGATGTGTTGATTCAGTGTATGTGTATGTATTATAGGAGTTAAATTGGTGTTGTTGTTGAGTGTTTTGCAGGGCTAGGGCCAGGGTAACCAGCCCCACAGTCCAGGACTTCAAAAAATATGGGGCATCAAAATAATTATTCATGGGCTTTATAAAAAAAACATTATGTATATATAATTTGTAACGAAAACAATAAGAGATTTTCTTTACAGACCACCTATGAGGAGAACCTCCTGCGAAAACCCAAAAATACCCTTACTTCAGAAATGCATTTCCGAAATAATTTTTTTCCAGATTTTTCCAGAATTCAGAAATGCACTTCCGAAAACACTTTTTTGTGGTGTTTTCGGAGATGCATCTTCGAAATGACTGAAAATTAAAAAAAAAAACGTTTCAGGTATTATTTCGGAAGTGTATTTCCGAAATAAGATGTCCATGTATGCAGTTTTCCCGCCTTCACTTATTTCATCATTTTCATCACAAACCCTCTTCAAAACTCAATCAATCTCAATCAATTTTTTCGTCTCAAAATCAAGTTTCAAATGGTTGATCATACTAAAGGGAGCATAGAAAGCTACAATTTGAGGTAAACATCATTCAAATCATCTCCTATTACACTACATTGTTGATGATTTAGTAGACTGAAAACTGCGTTGGTTCGGAAGTTCATTTCTGAAATAAATCACCTAACAAATTTCGGAAATGTACTTCCGAAATAAGCCCTTGCAGAAATAAAAAAAAACAGTTTTAACAACTTTAGTATATTTTTGCATATATTAGGTATGGTGCATCCGGACAACATTATCGCCGATGACTTAGAAGTTCCGGAAGAGGTTAAAGTTGATAAAGAGCCGGTTAACGATGTTAAAACCATGATCGTTGCGGTGGATGTTCGACAATAATTTACAAATGATATGAGCTTCGCTAGTCGTGAACATTTGCTTGACTGGGTTCGAAGTGAAGCTACTAAACTTGGATTTGGCATTGTCATATTAAGGTCTGACAATGGAAGTAGTAATCGGAAAGCTTTTGTCGTGTTGAATTGCGAGAGAGGTGGGAAGTATGTACCAACAAACCGAGTGTTAAAACACGAAGACACGGGATCGAGAAAGTGTGGGTGTCCGTTTAGGTTGCGCGTGACGTGTAGGATTGATGATTTGTGGCGTTTTAGCGTCATTTGTGGACTTCATAATCATGCCTTGGAAACCAAGCTACACGGGTATCCAATTGCGTGTCGGTTGTCCCGCGAAGAGAAGAATGTTATTTCGGACTTATCGACAATCAAAGTGGCACCAAGAAACATACTTGCCGATTTGAAGCGAAAAAAATCGGATAGTATTTCAAATATCAAGCAAGTATACAATTAACGGCACAATCTCAAAGTCTTGAAAATGGGCACGAGGTCGGAAATGCAACAACTTTTGAAACTTTTGGGCGATAACCAATACGTTTCAAGCTTCCGAACGTGTGATGACAAAGTTACGGTGTGTGACATATTTTGGACTCATCCTGAAAGTATCAAGTTGTTCAACACATTTCCAACCGTTCTTGTAATGGATTCAACGTACAAGACCAACAAGTATAGGCTTCCGCTTCTCGAGATTGTCGGTGTGACGTCACGGACAAGACATTTTCAGTTGGATTTGCTTTTTTGGAATGTGAGAAAGAAGATAACTTTACATGGGCTTTGGGAATATATAAGTCTTTGTTGGTCGATCAAAAGACTATGCCAAGTGTCATTGTTATCGACCGAGATAATGCTTTGATAAATGTGGTCGATACCGTCTTCCCGACATCGACCGCGTTACTTTGCCGGTATCACATAACTTGCAATGTGAGAAGTAAGCTCAAATCCGCGGTTGGCACGAAAGAAAGAAAGGATGACAACGGTAACATCATCAAAGCCGGTGTTGTGGTGGACAAGATTATGGCCGCATGGAGGGAGATTTTAGATGCACGTTCCGAAGAGTTGTACACCGAAAAAGTGGTACAATTCCGGACTTTGTGTGTTTCTTTGAGTATTTTTTTGTCATTACGTCGAGAGTACCATCCTTGACAAAGTAAAAGAAAAAATAGTTTGTGCTTGGACGGATCGAGTAAGACATCTTGGTTGCGCTGCAACCAACCGAGTTGAATCCGCACATGCGGAGTTGAAGAAATGGTTGGGTGATAGCAAGGGGGATTTGTGTCGGGGATGGGACACCGTGAACCAAATGCTCCAAAATCAACATAATGAAATTCAAACATCTTTTGGTCGGAGCAAGACGGTTATGGAACACCGGTTTAAGGGCCAAAATATATTCTCGCAATTGATTTACAACATATCCCGTTCGGGATTGAATTTTATTTTTCATGAGGCGAGGCAGGCGGAGACAACGGGGCCGGATAGTTCAAAATGCGGGTGCACAATTAGAAAAACCTATGAGCTTCCATGTGGTTGTATACTTTCTAAAAAGATGAAGTTGAATTCACCGATACGCATGGATAAAGTAATTGACCATTGGAAAAAGCTCCGTTTTGATGATTTCGAGCCGCCGAAAGAAAATGATTCCAAAATCACCATCTCCGACGAGTTGGAAGTGATAATGGATAAGTTTGCTAAAGCGGATGACACCATGAAAATGCACATAAAAGAACAATTGCGAAAAATTGCATTTCCGTAGACCACCGATTTGAAACCGCCATCTCAACTGGTTAAAACCAAAGGTGCGCCAAAAAAGCCGAAAAGTACCCAAGAAGACACATCAACCAAACAATCTCCTTCCTACGTTTAACATGTTGATGCATTGATCCCAAATTCACCAACACCAAAGTCCAAGTGTAGTGTTAACAAAGGAGCCCGTATTTTCGAAACATCCACTGAAAGCAAGATAAGGTTTGTTGGGTCATTATTGCTCCAATAAGTCTATAAGTACTACTCCAATCCTTTTCATCAACATCAAGCTTCAAAATAACAATGACACAAACTCACCCCCACCTTGCGTTTGTCTACTTTAGTAGTGGCTACCCGACGCCGTTCCAATTTCGTTTCTCGCGCGACACGCCATTCGCGGAATAGATAACGTCGTTCAACACTCTCTTGCAATATCCGGAAAATCGGAAGGTTGTCAAGCTTGAGTACCGCTCGCCTTCGCTTAACGGCGAGGGAGACGTTGAGTTCACCCCATTTGAAGTCAAGAACGACGAAGATTTAGCGATTTTGTGGACAACTTTCGACCGATTTTCTTCGAAGGGTCCGATCGAGTTGGATGCAAAACTTCAAAGATCGGGGACCGACGTTATCAAAATGTTGACTCATCCTCACCTACCTGTGTTTAAAAATATGTAACTTTAGTTTTATGTTATGTGATGTTTGTAATTTCCACGTTTTATAATAAATCGAAGTGTTGTTGTTTGTTTCACGGTTTCTGTATCAGAGAAGATTTCGGAAGTACATATCCGAATTCTTCCAATGGGGTGAATTCGGAGATGCACTTTCGGAAACACTTTTTTTGTGGAAAAAACTTTATTTCGGAGATGCACTTCCGAAAACACATTTTTTTAACAAAAAAGGTGTTTTCAGAAGTGCATCTCCGAAACCACTTTTTTTTCATAAAAAGTTGACTTCGGAAATGCATTTCCAAAATAAAGGGGCATTTTGGAGATTTCAGCACGAGTGACCATGAAGACTGGGGGGTCTAATAAGAAATTCTCAACCATAAAAATATTATAGCTGCAACCCAATGAAAAACTAATGTGGCTTTTAATAAAAAGGGTATCTGTTAGAATCTTGACTCTAGCAAATATTTTTTTATATATTTTTTTTTGTCAAAGAAGAACCATAAATTAATATGCATCCTACATACATTTATTATTATTAATTTTGTTTCTTTTTTGTCAAAGAAGAACCGTAAATTGATATGCATCAAACATTCATTTATTATTATTATTACTATTATTATTATTATTATTTTTGTTTTATTTTTTCAAAAAGTAATTTTTTTTTTTCAAAAAAATATAACCTTTAAATATTAATGTAGGTTGATAAAAATTCACATCTTTCTCTAAAACAAAAGTGTAAAGTGGTACCAATTGTTAGTTGGTCTAGTAGTGATTAGTGTTAGACTTGGTAGGGAGATCCACGGTTCAATCCCCCGCAACTGCGATAATATTGATTGGAATATGACCTTTTTGGAATATGACCTTTTTTTTATTGGTGATGCTATTTACAGTTTAAATAAATGATGTTATTGTTTTAAAACTGTTATGAAATTAACCAAAACAATATAAATGAAGGAGAGATGAATGAGAGAAAAGAAGAGAAAAAGTAATATTGTATTATCATCTTTCAAGTAGGGAATATTAGGAAGGTGAAAAATCATAACCTTACTATACCACTTAATAGGGAATATGAAGATGAAAGATAAGAATATATATGGACATCCACAATAATATTTATTCATAACACTCCCCCTTGGATGTCCATTGATGATATGCCTCGTTAAAACCTTACTAGAGAAAACCCAGTGGGAAAAAATCTAGTGAAGGAAAAAGAGTACAATATCCTTTGATTGTGAACTGCCTCGTTAAAAACCTTATCAGAAAAACCCAGTGGGACAAAGCCATGGTGAAGGGAAAAATAGTGTAGAAAATATTTATTTCTCCCCCTCATATATACATTTATATGTGAGACGATATTATTTGTAGTAGTTACTTAAAATGTCTTCTTCGAAGTGACTTCATGTAGTGCTAATAGTTACGCGAGACTTTATGAAGTTGTTGGCATGATTTGTTTCTTAGATCTCCATGAAATGGTTGTACCATCACATGTAAACAAATAACCTCTTTTTGATCTACTATTGTGAGAATCTGACAAGTAACCAACATCTTTAAGATAACGAAGTATATGTTTGACCGCTTTCCAATTTCTTCGTGTAGGTGAATAATTCTATCTTATTTATAGATTGAAGGCAAATGATATATCATGATGTGTATAATTAGCAAGGTGCATTAGTACTCCAATTGCACTGAGATATGGTACTTCAGGACCAAGCAATTTTCATCATTTTCTCGAGGCCTAAAAAGATCTTTCTCCACATCTAATGATATAACATTTTAATCTAAAGATCTTTGTCCATATAGAATCATTTCAACACTTTTCTATATAGCCTTCTTGATGTACAAATATTCTTTTGTCCACATGCTCAATTTGAAAACCTAGACATATTTTATCTTTTCTAAGTCCTTCATCTCAAACTCTTTATTTAAGCAATTTATAGCTTTTGGAAGCTCTTCACGAGTTCCAATAATACTTATATCATCCACATAGACAACTAATATTGCAAATAATTTTCCATATCATTTTATAAAAATACAAGGACAAATTGAATTATTTGTATATCCATCCTTTAGTAAATATTCACTGTGGTGATTATACCACATGCATCCAGATTGTTTCAACCCATATAGAAACTTGTTCAATTTGATGGAGTAGTTTTCTCAAGATCCAAAATTACGTGCCTCTGGTATATTGAACCCTTCAGGGAGTTTCATGTAAATGTCACTATTAAGTGAACCATATAAATAAGATGTCATTACATCCATCATGTTCAAACTAAGCCCTTCATGTGTTACAAGGCTAATTAATTATCAAAAATCAATTGAATCCACTACAGGTGAATATGTTTTATCAAAATCAATCTTAGGTCTTTGTGAAAATCATTGAGCAATAAATCAAACTTTATATCATTCTTATTTTTCTTTTTCACAAAAACACACTTATATCCAATTAGTTTCACACCATGAGGTGTTCGGACTACAGGTCCAAAAGTGAGTCACTTATAAATTGAGTTTAATTCTTATTCAATTGAATATATTTATTTTGGCCAATTCTCACTTAGTCCTTAATATTTAATAGATTTTTACTCATGATCCTCGTTATCATTGATCACTTTTAGCGCTATATTGTATACAAAGACATTGTCAATATTGACTTTATTTAGTTATCTCAATTTCGGTTCCATTCCATTTCATCCATGACATAATTTATCAAGATCTCTTTATTTCATATTTCACGTACTTGATTTGTTCTTCTGGAACTGAAAATTAAATTAGATCAAAGTGCTCTTAGCATTTTCATATCCCCACTTGGGTCATCTTTAGTTTCTTTTCTTAGTAGATGACTTTTAACATTGGAAACCGACTTTCATACCACGCTTCTAGTGCAGCTACAACTCATTTTGCAATATTATATTATCCAATAGGAGAATCCACTTTGAGTGGAGTATTACCAGCTGATAATTTATTTCATAAACTTTGCAAATGAATAATATTTTGAACTTTTGGTTCATATTGATATGTACGAGGATCAAGACAACAATTTATTTTAACTTGTTCATTTGAACTTCTTGTTCATGATTTCAGCTGTTCATTTCCCTCCCCCTAATATTGGGAAAATTAATTTATCAAGTGATAATCAGCCTACTGGGCTGCAATCAAGTATTTCATTATTTTCTCAAATTATATCCTCAAAATTGAGAGTCATATTAATTATATTTTTCCAATATTCTTTCATGACTCATTTTAATGTATTATATTGGAGCAATTGGAATATACACAACACATCCAAATGTTCACTAAGATGAGAAATACTAGAATAAATTAGGGAGGACTAATATATTGTATCTTGTTGACTTAATGTGAATAAATATCTTAATATCATAGTTTGGGTGTTTCAAATATATAATTTAGAATTGATGATCTTATAAGTATCAACCATATAATTAACTTTAGACGTCTAAAGAATGCATGGATCTCCGGGTCCATTTTCTTTTTATGAACATATATTACATGATATTCAATATCAATTTTAATAATATATGTGATACTTATACATGAATTTCTATAAAAAAAATCCAGAAAACAAGATCTTAGTCTAATTAGTTGAGAAAATAATTTCACAAACTTCTGGTTGTGAGTAGAGACATATGCATGATATTTTAGTCGATGCAACAATTAATGTCATAAAAACGCAATTTCTCAAATTTTTATTTTCCTTTAGAAACACACAAAAATTGACTGGATTGAAGAAACTTCTGGTTCTTCAATATAAATTATTCGCATCATATTATATCCGAGATGACCCAACCGGTTTTACCAACGACACATTTAAGTGTAATTTGTAAACTACTGGTTTATAATGACATGTGCTTCAATTGTACTAATATAAGTGTAGTACAAGCCCGAGAGAAAAGCCGATAGCTTTTCTATTATACATTTTATGTCCAAATTTATTTGTGTAATACAAAGATATTCAATACCTTCAATATAATTCATGTGAATTATCTATGACGAAAATATTTGACAAGACATAAAGTGAACACAAAAAAAGAAAATATAAAGGATTAAAGTTCATTCGAATCTCGACTCTATCAAAATATGAGATTACTTTCGTGTGCCTTTAAGATGGACTAACAAATGTCATCCATACACTATACTTGTAAAAAGAAAAGAATAGTATAATTAAGATTTATATGAGAAATCTAATCACTATTATAACAACTTTAAAATATGTAGCAACTTTAGACTATTGATATATTCTTTAATAGATTGCAATGTCTTAATTCTCTTGTTAAAATATCAATATTTAGAAATAATATGAATAAAGAAATTGTATCAGCAAGACTTTGTTTGATATGAGGTATTAAAATTGAGTACATAAGTTTAAACACTGATCATCCTAATTTTGGAGCATCAAGAACTAAATCTAATTTGTGTAATGATTGGCAATATATTCAAAACCAATATGATAGTATCCCACGATTAATAATTTTAATCATACACACGCATATGAACATATTATCATATAATTATCAAAATTATACAAAATCATATCATCAAAATTATATCATCATATAATTATATTGTTTTACTATCCTTAAGGGATGTTTGATAAGATCTTCAGTAACTATATAAATAATCTGTTATAAATAATGATCGAAAAATATAACCATCTGTTGAAAGTATTTGTGGGTAAATATTTTCTGTAATATATCGTATCCACAGGGATTGGTTAATATCACTGCCGTTCTATAGTTGTTTATTTTGAGTTAGGAAATTTGGTTTGGTTTGTTTTATACTTCTAATAATATCAAAAGCAAATAATAAAATAAAAGCAAGTAAAGGACTTTGTGTTAACAAATAAAGAAAGATGTTGAGCCTTTAGGGTTCATCAACCTAATCCTATACAATTATCAATTAATTCCCAATAGAACAATCCTTTGAATCATTATCTTCACTTATCCTCAAATAAGATTCCATGTCTGCAAATCAAATTAGATAAACTTTTACCGGTATGAGATTCGATCTCTCCAAATATCACTATCGATAATAGTAATTAAGAACGATAATTATGAAAACCCAATCACAATTCCATCTCTGCAAATTATAATTGAATCAATATAGTAACCTAGGGCAAAAGTAAAAATCCTCTCTTTCGATCGAAGATTCAACAATGATGTAAATTAAAAACAAGGTTTCTTATTGATAATAAATTCAAACAATTGTTCACAGGAATTAATCAATGGTAATGTATATTCATAGGTTAACTACTACCTTAGACTCAACAAGAGGGATTTAGCTCTCCATAGACATGAAGAACACACAAGAATTAATGGAGGGATTCATCTTCATCAATGGAATGTCTTCGATTGGTAAAGAATTGGCCTTCAATTGTTATTCTTGGCTGCAATCTCAGAATGCTCTCCTAATTTCGCTCTTCACAAAGTTCTCTAACCACCCTTTTTCTCTTGGAAGCTAGGGCTTTTAAACAGAATTTTTGGGCTTTTAACGCCGAGGCCGCGGCGCGGCAACGGGCTGGCGCGGCGCGCCCCTCGAACAGAGATATTTTCGCGGCGCAAGGAAGAACTCTCGCGGCGCGACCTTTGCAAAAACCAACTTTTTCCTTTGCCTTTGAGACTTCAAGCTCTCTATCCTCCTCATGTTCTTCTTAAGTTCCAATTCAGCTCAAAACCTGCAGCAATAACACCCACAAGTGATTCGATTTGCTTTATACATGAACTAAACTTATTCAATTCAATTCTTCATAAAAACCTATGGATTCATCACATTTTGCATTGGTTTGGAGACTAAATCACTTCTATTAACACCTGAATTTACCATTAATTTACTCCTAACAAACTCTCCCCAACTTAGAGTTTTGTTTGTCCCTAAACAAAATTACTTACCTCCAGCAAAGTTTACCGACAATCAAGCAACAAGTTTTTCAAAAAGTTTTTCTCAAGTGGTTCAATCCAGTAACCAAGTCAAATACTCTTCTTCTACCTGCAAACTCAGAACATCCACATGAAACAAACGTTGAAAGCAAATTACCTCCAGAAGTTCAAAACACTACACAATTGTAATTGAATCAGCACTAATCACTCTCATCAAAAAGTATGATGAATAAAAGAGGGGTTAAACACTCATCCAAACAATTAAATCAACAAAGATCCATATCATACGTTCACCAAATTGCTCGCATCAAGTCTTGTGGAATCTGAGAATCAGAAGGTCTTTCTATGGTTGTAATGTGGTTTAGATTCAAAGAAAAGAAGATAATCAAGGGTTGTTCCTAATATAGGGAAGCATCCAATTCATAACTTATTTCTTTTTCTCTAAAACTCTACTTCCTTTACCTGTCCATCTTTTTTCATTCATTCGTAGCTTGATTCTTCTTTTTCACTTTTTTTTTTCAACAATCTTTATATTCAAACGTTGTTACTTCTCTCTTTTTTTTTTTTCAAGCTACGACTTCTTTTATCTTTCACCGATTACCATAAGTACTTACTCTTCTTTTAAATGTGACTCTCCCCAACTTGGAGATCAACCTGTATTCAGATTATATGAATGCTCCCCTACTTTCTAAAAAGGTCAAAGAGAAAACACATCACCAAATTTTATGGTTGATGGTCCAGAACAAAACTTTTTATTGAGATCAAAACTCACCAGATATTTTCCTTGGTGCATATTATGATGCTTATCTTGACCTCAGGCTCAAAGAATGGTTAGCAAAAGATCACACTCTCACAAAAGAAATTAAGTTTTACATTGGAATAGGCTAAAAGAACTCTCAGATTCAAACAAGTGCCTAAATCACTTTCACAGATTTCCACAAACGATGCAACAACCGGTTTAGCATGATACAAACAAGTCAAGACAATTGATGGTCTCCTGCATATAGTAAACAATGGAAAGCTTTCCTCACAATGGTTAAGGCTAAGCTGATTCAACAAACAATGTACCATAAAGAACTTCTGACAGTATTTACTAACACCTTAAGTTTCATTGCACACATTAAGAGTTTGAGTTTGAAAATTCATACCTGCTTTGTTACTTATTGAAAAAGAAAGTGAAACTGAAAAAGTTTGATCATTCACTTCCTACCACTTTCATACATGTTGCTTCATTGTTGATACTTTGCTTGAGATTCTCACTTTGTTATGGGACTACTTACTCTAACTGGGAGTACATAATTAAATAAAAACAGAAAATTTGAACAATTCAAAAATAAATAGCTCCACCCCCCAAACTTGAACTAAACATTGACCTCAATGTTTCGTAACAAGTCCGAGAGGGTGACTTACAGAGAGTAACGCAATATCAATTGCTGCCTCCTAGCTTTCACCAGACGGGTTCCCTAATTATTTCCTGAAATAAAATCAAACAAAATAAGACAAAACATTAAAAGTGTGGGTTACCTCCCACAAAGTGTTTCGTTTAACGTCGCATGGCTCGACGGTCCATTACCCCCTTTTTTTTTATGGAGGGTGTTTCCCTTTCCAAAACTCGTTACTCTGCACTTTCATAACCACAAACTCATGAAGATGAAAAGCATGGATAGCTTTTCTCTTCACTTTACCTCCCCCATTCTTATCACTTTCCTTAGCCTTCTTAGGACTTTTGACAGCTTCATCATTTAGTTCCATTGGAGAAGATATGTTAGAGATTTTTTCTTGGAAATTTTTGAGATTTTTGTCTTCTTGTTCACCTTCCGGCGTACCAGTTGAAGTTTTCTCATTCACACCTGCCCTATGTTTCTTGACTCCCAACATCTTCAAGGTTACTTCTTCATCAAATGATTTTAGCGTTAGCGTCCCTTTTTCAATGTCAAAATTACAGCGTCCTGTCGACAAAAAGGGTCTCCCAAGAAGGATCGGAGTTTCTTCATCCTCCGGAATGTCCATGATGTGGAAGTCAACAGGGAAAACAAACTTATCAACTTCTACTAGTACATCTTCCGCTATCCCATACGATTTCTTAATAGTGTGATCGGCGAACCGTAATTGCGACTTACTTTCACTGATCTTGTCTAATTCAAGCCTTTTGAAAATGGATAAAGGCATTAAACTCACACTAGAGCCAGAATCGAGAAGTACCTTTTTAAATGATATATTCTTGATAGTGCATGGTATCGCCACCGCCCCCGGGTCTTTTCTCTTAATTGGGATCTTTCTTGCTGCAGCGACTATACTACACTTCTCGATTGCAATTTTTGGTTCTCCTTCTAGTGATCTTTTTTTCGCCGACACCTCTTTCATAAATTTCTTATACACAGGTACGTGCTCCAGTGCTTCAAAGAAAGGTAGATTCACTTCTAACTTTTTGAACAAGGCCGTAAACTTTCGAAAGTCTTTCTCTTTTGAATCCTTCTTTGTCACTCGCAAAGAGGGAGGTGGTTTAATCACCTGTTCAACATATTTCTTATTTTTTTATTCAACTGGTTTCATTGGTGGTATTACAACTTCTGGCTCTTTTGGGTTCTCTCTTATTTCCAGATCTACCTCCATCACCATAGGGTCACCTATTTCCTCTTTCTCTTTTTCCGATTCTAAACCCTTTTGACTCCTTGTTGTAACAGCATTAATTTTCTCTTGGTCTTGCGGGCTTTTCACAGTTGAGTTTGGACAGGATCCTTGTGCCTGTAGAGTGAGCTGATGTGTTATTTGACCCATTTGAGTCTGCAGATTTTTAATTGCAGCTTCCTGGTTCTTCTGATTTATCACTGATGTTTGAATGAACTGATTCACGGTCTCCTCCAACTTGGATTGTCCTCCTTGTTGTTGTTGCGGTGGTTGAGTGTACGGTTGGAAGGCTTGTTGTTGATACCCTTGATTCGGTGGCCTTTGTTGGTACCCTTGATTGTTATATCTTGGCGGATAGCCTTGTTGGTATGGCTGATTTTGATATTGATTCGGCCTTTGTCCTTGGTTATTATTCATGTAATTCACTTCTTCTTCTTGCACTGGTGGGCAGAATCCTGTTTGATGATCTCCCTTGCACAATTCGCACTTAGCAACTTGATATGAATTAGATACCCCGTTCAGCTCCTTGATTTGTTGTGGTAATTTAGACATTTGTTGTGTCAAAAGTTCCACTTGTGAAGTTAACAATTTGTTCTGAGCAAGTAGAGCATCACTGTTGTTCAACTCTAACATTCCGGGTTTCTTATCTCTTACTGTTCGATCATGATTGCCTTGACGATCATTTAGAGCCATTCGCTCTATTATCTGAGTAGCTTCTTCAGGTGTTTTGGACATGAGAGAACCACCAGCTGCGGCGTCCAAAAGTGTCTTGTTTGTAGCTGTGAGACCGTTACGGAACATATGGATTTGATCAACGTCTGAAAAACCGTGTCCTTTGCACTTTCTCAACATAGCTTTATACCTTTCCCATGCTTCATTCAAAGATTCATTACTACCTTGAGAAAATACTGCTATTGCTGTTTTTGCTTCAAAGAATCGGTTTTGAGAGTAAAACCTTTCTAGAAATTTTTCTTCCAATGTGTTCCAATTAGTCATCACTGCTTCGGGTTGATCCAGGTACCAATCTTTTGCCTTAGATAACAAAGAATGTGGGAACAACCTCTTAAATAATGCTTCCTCATCAGCTTGAGCGACACCCGTAGTACCCGCTAACTCATAGAATCGAGTAAGATGCGTGTACGGGTCTTCATGGTCCAATCCGGCGAAAGGACTTGCACAAATCAATTGTATGATACCGGTCTTCAGTTCTGTCGGTCGCCCGTTGGCGGCAGTTCTAGCGAACTGAGGATTGAGTCTTGGACTATTAGCACATGGACCATTAGCAGCCATGTTTACAACAGTAGGTTGTATAAAAACTTCCTGTTCTTCCTCCGTGAATAGTTCGTGAAAGAAGAATCCTTCTTGCGACTCGTCAATGGTTTCAAGTTGTTGTGACGATGTCGCGGTTGCGTTGTCTCTTGCTTTTGCTATATTTGCTCTTTTTCGTGCTTTGCTATTTAACCTCCTAGCGGTCCTTTCGATCTCGGGATCAAAAAGAAGTTGATCGCTAGAAACTTTGCTGCGCATACACGATCTTCTGCAAAAACTAGCAAACACGTGAAACAACCAAATAGAGAAAATAAAAATTAAAACTCAAAATAAGAACTATTGCAATGCGTGCAATATTGACACCAATCCCCGGCAACGGCGCCAATTTGTTGAAAGTATTTGTGGGTAAATATTTTCTGTAATATATCGTATCCACAGGGATTGGTTAATATCACTGCCGTTCTATAGTTGTTTATTTTGAGTTAGGAAATTTGGTTTGGTTTGTTTTATACTTCTAATAATATCAAAAGCAAATAATAAAATAAAAGCAAGTAAAGGACTTTGTGTTAACAAATAAAGAAAGATGTTGAGCCTTTAGGGTTCATCAACCTAATCCTATACAATTATCAATTAATTCCCAATAGAACAATCCTTTGAATCATTATCTTCACTTATCCTCAAATAAGATTCCATGTCTGCAAATCAAATTAGATAAACTTTTACCGGTATGAGATTCGATCTCTCCAAATATCACTATCGATAATAGTAATTAAGAACGATAATTATGAAAACCCAATCACAATTCCATCTCTGCAAATTATAATTGAATCAATATAGTAACCTAGGGCAAAAGTAAAAATCCTCTCTTTCGATCGAAGATTCAACAATGATGTAAATTAAAAACAAGGTTTCTTATTGATAATAAATTCAAACAATTGTTCACAGGAATTAATCAATGGTAATGTATATTCATAGGTTAACTACTACCTTAGACTCAACAAGAGGGATTTAGCTCTCCATAGGCATGAAGAACACACAAGAATTAATGGAGGGATTCATCTTCATCAATGGAATGTCTTCGATTGGTAAAGAATTGGCCTTCAATTGTTATTCTTGGCTGCAATCTCAGAATGCTCTCCTAATTTCGCTCTTCACAAAGTTCTCTAACCACCCTTTTTCTCTTGGAAGCTAGGGCTTTTAAACAGAATTTTTGGGCTTTTAACGCCGAGGCCGCGGCGCGGCAACGGGCTGGCGCGGCGCGCCCCTCGAACAGAGATATTTTCGCGGCGCAAGGAAGAACTCTCGCGGCGCGACCTTTGCAAAAACCAACTTTTTCCTTTGCCTTTGAGACTTCAAGCTCTCTATCCTCCTCATGTTCTTCTTAAGTTCCAATTCAGCTCAAAACCTGCAGCAATAACACCCACAAGTGATTCGATTTGCTTTATACATGAACTAAACTTATTCAATTCAATTCTTCATAAAAACCTATGGATTCATCACATTTTGCATTGGTTTGGAGACTAAATCACTTCTATTAACACCTGAATTTACCATTAATTTACTCCTAACAAACTCTCCCCAACTTAGAGTTTTGTTTGTCCCTAAACAAAATTACTTACCTCCAGCAAAGTTTACCGACAATCAAGCAACAAGTTTTTCAAAAAGTTTTTCTCAAGTGGTTCAATCCAGTAACCAAGTCAAATACTCTTCTTCTACCTGCAAACTCAGAACATCCACATGAAACAAACGTTGAAAGCAAATTACCTCCAGAAGTTCAAAACACTACACAATTGTAATTGAATCAGCACTAATCACTCTCATCAAAAAGTATGATGAATAAAAGAGGGGTTAAACACTCATCCAAACAATTAAATCAACAAAGATCCATATCATACGTTCACCAAATTGCTCGCATCAAGTCTTGTGGAATCTGAGAATCAGAAGGTCTTTCTATGGTTGTAATGTGGTTTAGATTCAAAGAAAAGAAGATAATCAAGGGTTGTTCCTAATATAGGGAAGCATCCAATTCATAACTTATTTCTTTTTCTCTAAAACTCTACTTCCTTTACCTGTCCATCTTTTTTCATTCATTCGTAGCTTGATTCTTCTTTTTCACTTTTTTTTTTCAACAATCTTTATATTCAAACGTTGTTACTTCTCTCTTTTTTTTTTTTTCAAGCTACGACTTCTTTTATCTTTCACCGATTACCATAAGTACTTACTCTTCTTTTAAATGTGACTCTCCCCAACTTGGAGATCAACCTGTATTCAGATTATATGAATGCTCCCCTACTTTCTAAAAAGGTCAAAGAGAAAACACATCACCAAATTTTATGGTTGATGGTCCAGAACAAAACTTTTTATTGAGATCAAAACTCACCAGATATTTTCCTTGGTGCATATTATGATGCTTATCTTGACCTCAGGCTCAAAGAATGGTTAGCAAAAGATCACACTCTCACAAAAGAAATTAAGTTTTACATTGGAATAGGCTAAAAGAACTCTCAGATTCAAACAAGTGCCTAAATCACTTTCACAGATTTCCACAAACGATGCAACAACCGGTTTAGCATGATACAAACAAGTCAAGACAATTGATGGTCTCCTGCATATAGTAAACAATGGAAAGCTTTCCTCACAATGGTTAAGGCTAAGCTGATTCAACAAACAATGTACCATAAAGAACTTCTGACAGTATTTACTAACACCTTAAGTTTCATTGCACACATTAAGAGTTTGAGTTTGAAAATTCATACCTGCTTTGTTACTTATTGAAAAAGAAAGTGAAACTGAAAAAGTTTGATCATTCACTTCCTACCACTTTCATACATGTTGCTTCATTGTTGATACTTTGCTTGAGATTCTCACTTTGTTATGGGACTACTTACTCTAACTGGGAGTACATAATTAAATAAAAACAGAAAATTTGAACAATTCAAAAATAAATAGCTCCACCCCCCAAACTTGAACTAAACATTGACCTCAATGTTTCGTAACAAGTCCGAGAGGGTGACTTACAGAGAGTAACGCAATATCAATTGCTGCCTCCTAGCTTTCACCAGACGGGTTCCCTGATTATTTCCTGAAATAAAATCAAACAAAATAAGACAAAACATTAAAAGTGTGGGTTACCTCCCACAAAGTGTTTCGTTTAACGTCGCATGGCTCGACGGTCCATTACCCCCTTTTTTTTTATGGAGGGTGTTTCCCTTTCCAAAACTCGTTACTCTGCACTTTCATAACCACAAACTCATGAAGATGAAAAGCATGGATAGCTTTTCTCTTCACTTTACCTCCCCCATTCTTATCACTTTCCTTAGCCTTCTTAGGACTTTTGACAGCTTCATCATTTAGTTCCATTGGAGAAGATATGTTAGAGATTTTTTCTTGGAAATTTTTGAGATTTTTGTCTTCTTGTTCACCTTCCGGCGTACCAGTTGAAGTTTTCTCATTCACACCTGCCCTATGTTTCTTGACTCCCAACATCTTCAAGGTTACTTCTTCATCAAATGATTTTAGCGTTAGCGTCCCTTTTTCAATGTCAAAATTACAGCGTCCTGTCGACAAAAAGGGTCTCCCAAGAAGGATCGGAGTTTCTTCATCCTCCGGAATGTCCATGATGTGGAAGTCAACAGGGAAAACAAACTTATCAACTTCTACTAGTACATCTTCCGCTATCCCATACGATTTCTTAATAGTGTGATCGGCGAACCGTAATTGCGACTTACTTTCACTGATCTTGTCTAATTCAAGCCTTTTGAAAATGGATAAAGGCATTAAACTCACACTAGAGCCAGAATCGAGAAGTACCTTTTTAAATGATATATTCTTGATAGTGCATGGTATCGCCACCGCCCCCGGGTCTTTTCTCTTAATTGGGATCTTTCTTGCTGCAGCGACTATACTACACTTCTCGATTGCAATTTTTGGTTCTCCTTCTAGTGATCTTTTTTTCGCCGACACCTCTTTCATAAATTTCTTATACACAGGTACGTGCTCCAGTGCTTCAAAGAAAGGTAGATTCACTTCTAACTTTTTGAACAAGGCCGTAAACTTTCGAAAGTCTTTCTCTTTTGAATCCTTCTTTGTCACTCGCAAAGAGGGAGGTGGTTTAATCACCTGTTCAACATATTTCTTATTTTTTTATTCAACTGGTTTCATTGGTGGTATTACAACTTCTGGCTCTTTTGGGTTCTCTCTTATTTCCAGATCTACCTCCATCACCATAGGGTCACCTATTTCCTCTTTCTCTTTTTCCGATTCTAAACCCTTTTGACTCCTTGTTGTAACAGCATTAATTTTCTCTTGGTCTTGCGGGCTTTTCACAGTTGAGTTTGGACAGGATCCTTGTGCCTGTAGAGTGAGCTGATGTGTTATTTGACCCACTTGAGTCAGCAGATTTTTAATTGCAGCTTCCTGGTTCTTCTGATTTATCACTGATGTTTGAATGAACTGATTCACGGTCTCCTCCAACTTGGATTGTCCTCCTTGTTGTTGTTGCGGTGGTTGAGTGTACGGTTGGAAGGCTTGTTGTTGATACCCTTGATTCGGTGGCCTTTGTTGGTACCCTTGATTGTTATATCTTGGCGGATAGCCTTGTTGGTATGGCTGATTTTGATATTGATTCGGCCTTTGTCCTTGGTTATTATTCATGTAATTCACTTCTTCTTCTTGCACTGGTGGGCAGAATCCTGTTTGATGATCTCCCTTGCACAATTCGCACTTAGCAACTTGATATGAATTAGATACCCCGTTCAGCTCCTTGATTTGTTGTGGTAATTTAGACATTTGTTGTGTCAAAAGTTCCACTTGTGAAGTTAACAATTTGTTCTGAGCAAGTAGAGCATCACTGTTGTTCAACTCTAACATTCCGGGTTTCTTATCTCTTACTGTTCGATCATGATTGCCTTGACGATCATTTAGAGCCATTCGCTCTATTATCTGAGTAGCTTCTTCAGGTGTTTTGGACATGAGAGAACCACCAGCTGCGGCGTCCAAAAGTGTCTTGTTTGTAGCTGTGAGACCGTTACGGAACATATGGATTTGATCAACGTCTGAAAAACCGTGTCCTTTGCACTTTCTCAACATAGCTTTATACCTTTCCCATGCTTCATTCAAAGATTCATTACTACCTTGAGAAAATACTGCTATTGCTGTTTTTGCTTCAAAGAATCGGTTTTGAGAGTAAAACCTTTCTAGAAATTTTTCTTCCAATGTGTTCCAATTAGTCATCACTGCTTCGGGTTGATCCAGGTACCAATCTTTTGCCTTAGATAACAAAGAATGTGGGAACAACCTCTTAAATAATGCTTCCTCATCAGCTTGAGCGACACCCGTAGTACCCGCTAACTCATAGAATCGAGTAAGATGCGTGTACGAGTCTTCATGGTCCAATCCGGCGAAAGGACTTGCACAAATCAATTGTATGATACCGGTCTTCAGTTCTGTCGGTCGCCCGTTGGCGGCAGTTCTAGCGAACTGAGGATTGAGTCTTGGACTATTAGCACATGGACCATTAGCAGCCATGTTTACAACAGTAGGTTGTATAAAAACTTCCTGTTCTTCCTCCGTGAATAGTTCGTGAAAGAAGAATCCTTCTTGCGACTCGTCAATGGTTTCAAGTTGTTGTGACGATGTCGCGGTTGCGTTGTCTCTTGCTTTTGCTATATTTGCTCTTTTTCGTGCTTTGCTATTTAACCTCCTAGCGGTCCTTTCGATCTCGGGATCAAAAAGAAGTTGATCGCTAGAAACTTTGCTGCGCATACACGATCTTCTGCAAAAACTAGCAAACACGTGAAACAACCAAATAGAGAAAATAAAAATTAAAACTCAAAATAAGAACTATTGCAATGCGTGCAATATTGACACCAATCCCCGGCAACGGCGCCAATTTGTTGAAAGTATTTGTGGGTAAATATTTTCTGTAATATATCGTATCCACAGGGATTGGTTAATATCACTGCCGTTCTATAGTTGTTTATTTTGAGTTAGGAAATTTGGTTTGGTTTGTTTTATACTTCTAATAATATCAAAAGCAAATAATAAAATAAAAGCAAGTAAAGGACTTTGTGTTAACAAATAAAGAAAGATGTTGAGCCTTTAGGGTTCATCAACCTAATCCTATACAATTATCAATTAATTCCCAATAGAACAATCCTTTGAATCATTATCTTCACTTATCCTCAAATAAGATTCCATGTCTGCAAATCAAATTAGATAAACTTTTACCGGTATGAGATTCGATCTCTCCAAATATCACTATCGATAATAGTAATTAAGAACGATAATTATGAAAACCCAATCACAATTCCATCTCTGCAAATTATAATTGAATCAATATAGTAACCTAGGGCAAAAGTAAAAATCCTCTCTTTCGATCGAAGATTCAACAATGATGTAAATTAAAAACAAGGTTTCTTATTGATAATAAATTCAAACAATTGTTCACAGGAATTAATCAATGGTAATGTATATTCATAGGTTAACTACTACCTTAGACTCAACAAGAGGGATTTAGCTCTCCATAGGCATGAAGAACACACAAGAATTAATGGAGGGATTCATCTTCATCAATGGAATGTCTTCGATTGGTAAAGAATTGGCCTTCAATTGTTATTCTTGGCTGCAATCTCAGAATGCTCTCCTAATTTCGCTCTTCACAAAGTTCTCTAACCACCCTTTTTCTCTTGGAAGCTAGGGCTTTTAAACAGAATTTTTGGGCTTTTAACGCCGAGGCCGCGGCGCGGCAACGGGCTGGCGCGGCGCGCCCCTCGAACAGAGATATTTTCGCGGCGCAAGGAAGAACTCTCGCGGCGCGACCTTTGCAAAAACCAACTTTTTCCTTTGCCTTTGAGACTTCAAGCTCTCTATCCTCCTCATGTTCTTCTTAAGTTCCAATTCAGCTCAAAACCTGCAGCAATAACACCCACAAGTGATTCGATTTGCTTTATACATGAACTAAACTTATTCAATTCAATTCTTCATAAAAACCTATGGATTCATCACATTTTGCATTGGTTTGGAGACTAAATCACTTCTATTAACACCTGAATTTACCATTAATTTACTCCTAACAAACTCTCCCCAACTTAGAGTTTTGTTTGTCCCTAAACAAAATTACTTACCTCCAGCAAAGTTTACCGACAATCAAGCAACAAGTTTTTCAAAAAGTTTTTCTCAAGTGGTTCAATCCAGTAACCAAGTCAAATACTCTTCTTCTACCTGCAAACTCAGAACATCCACATGAAACAAACGTTGAAAGCAAATTACCTCCAGAAGTTCAAAACACTACACAATTGTAATTGAATCAGCACTAATCACTCTCATCAAAAAGTATGATGAATAAAAGAGGGGTTAAACACTCATCCAAACAATTAAATCAACAAAGATCCATATCATACGTTCACCAAATTGCTCGCATCAAGTCTTGTGGAATCTGAGAATCAGAAGGTCTTTCTATGGTTGTAATGTGGTTTAGATTCAAAGAAAAGAAGATAATCAAGGGTTGTTCCTAATATAGGGAAGCATCCAATTCATAACTTATTTCTTTTTCTCTAAAACTCTACTTCCTTTACCTGTCCATCTTTTTTCATTCATTCGTAGCTTGATTCTTCTTTTTCACTTTTTTTTTTCAACAATCTTTATATTCAAACGTTGTTACTTCTCTCTTTTTTTTTTTCAAGCTACGACTTCTTTTATCTTTCACCGATTACCATAAGTACTTACTCTTCTTTTAAATGTGACTCTCCCCAACTTGGAGATCAACCTGTATTCAGATTATATGAATGCTCCCCTACTTTCTAAAAAGGTCAAAGAGAAAACACATCACCAAATTTTATGGTTGATGGTCCAGAACAAAACTTTTTATTGAGATCAAAACTCACCAGATATTTTCCTTGGTGCATATTATGATGCTTATCTTGACCTCAGGCTCAAAGAATGGTTAGCAAAAGATCACACTCTCACAAAAGAAATTAAGTTTTACATTGGAATAGGCTAAAAGAACTCTCAGATTCAAACAAGTGCCTAAATCACTTTCACAGATTTCCACAAACGATGCAACAACCGGTTTAGCATGATACAAACAAGTCAAGACAATTGATGGTCTCCTGCATATAGTAAACAATGGAAAGCTTTCCTCACAATGGTTAAGGCTAAGCTGATTCAACAAACAATGTACCATAAAGAACTTCTGACAGTATTTACTAACACCTTAAGTTTCATTGCACACATTAAGAGTTTGAGTTTGAAAATTCATACCTGCTTTGTTACTTATTGAAAAAGAAAGTGAAACTGAAAAAGTTTGATCATTCACTTCCTACCACTTTCATACATGTTGCTTCATTGTTGATACTTTGCTTGAGATTCTCACTTTGTTATGGGACTACTTACTCTAACTGGGAGTACATAATTAAATAAAAACAGAAAATTTGAACAATTCAAAAATAAATAGCTCCACCCCCCAAACTTGAACTAAACATTGACCTCAATGTTTCGTAACAAGTCCGAGAGGGTGACTTACAGAGAGTAACGCAATATCAATTGCTGCCTCCTAGCTTTCACCAGACGGGTTCCCTGATTATTTCCTGAAATAAAATCAAACAAAATAAGACAAAACATTAAAAGTGTGGGTTACCTCCCACAAAGTGTTTCGTTTAACGTCGCATGGCTCGACGGTCCATTACCCTTTTTTTTTTATGGAGGGTGTTTCCCTTTCCAAAACTCGTTACTCTGCACTTTCATAACCACAAACTCATGAAGATGAAAAGCATGGATAGCTTTTCTCTTCACTTTACCTCCCCCATTCTTATCACTTTCCTTAGCCTTCTTAGGACTTTTGACAGCTTCATCATTTGGTTCCATTGGAGAAGATATGTTAGAGATTTTTTCTTGGAAATTTTTGAGATTTTTGTCTTCTTGTTCACCTTCCGGCGTACCAGTTGAAGTTTTCTCATTCACACCTGCCCTATGTTTCTTGACTCCCAACATCTTCAAGGTTACTTCTTCATCAAATGATTTTAGCGTTAGCGTCCCTTTTTCAATGTCAAAATTACAGCGTCCTGTCGACAAAAAGGGTCTCCCAAGAAGGATCGGAGTTTCTTCATCCTCCGGAATGTCCATGATGTGGAAGTCAACAGGGAAAACAAACTTATCAACTTCTACTAGTACATCTTCCGCTATCCCATACGATTTCTTAATAGTGTGATCGGCGAACCGTAATTGCGACTTACTTTCACTGATCTTGTCTAATTCAAGCCTTTTGAAAATGGATAAAGGCATTAAACTCACACTAGAGCCAGAATCGAGAAGTACCTTTTTAAATGATATATTCTTGATAGTGCATGGTATCGCCACCGCCCCCGGGTCTTTTCTCTTAATTGGGATCTTTCTTGCTGCAGCGACTATATTACACTTCTCGATTGCAATTTTTGGTTCTCCTTCTAGTGATCTTTTTTTCGCCGACACCTCTTTCATAAATTTCTTATACACAGGTACGTGCTCCAGTGCTTCAAAGAAAGGTAGATTCACTTCTAACTTTTTGAACAAGGCCGTAAACTTTCGAAAGTCTTTCTCTTTTGAATCCTTCTTTGTCACTCGCAAAGAGGGAGGTGGTTTAATCACCTGTTCAACATATTTCTTATTTTTTTCTTCAACTGGTTTCATTGGTGGTATTACAACTTCTGGCTCTTTTGGGTTCTCTCTTATTTCCAGATCTACCTCCATCACCATAGGGTCACCTATTTCCTCTTTCTCTTTTTCCGATTCTAAACCCTTTTGACTCCTTGTTGTAACAGCATTAATTTTCTCTTGGTCTTGCGGGCTTTTCACAGTTGAGTTTGGACAGGCTCCTTGTGCCTGTAGAGTGAGCTGATGTGTTATTTGACCCACTTGAGTCTGCAGATTTTTAATTGCAGCTTCCTGGTTCTTCTGATTTATCACTGATGTTTGAATGAACTGATTCACGGTCTCCTCCAACTTGGATTGTCCTCCTTGTTGTTGTTGCGGTGGTTGAGTGTACGGTTGGAAGGCTTGTTGTTGATACCCTTGATTCGGTGGCCTTTGTTGGTACCCTTGATTGTTATATCTTGGCGGATAGCCTTGTTGGTATGGCTGATTTTGATATTGATTCGGCCTTTGTCCTTGGTTATTATTCATGTAATTCACTTCTTCTTCTTGCACTGGTGGGCAGAATCCTGTTTGATGATCTCCATTGCACAATTCGCACTTAGCAACTTGATATGAATTAGATACCCCGTTCAGCTCCTTGATTTGTTGTGGTAATTTAGACATTTGTTGTGTCAAAAGTTCCACTTGTGAAGTTAACAATTTGTTCTGAGCAAGTAGAGCATCACTGTTGTTCAACTCTAACATTCCGGGTTTCTTATCTCTTACTGTTCGATCATGATTGCCTTGACGATCATTTAGAGCCATTCGCTCTATTATCTGAGTAGCTTCTTCAGGTGTTTTGGACATGAGAGAACCACCAGCTGCGGCGTCCAAAAGTGTCTTGTTTGTAGCTGTGAGACCGTTACGGAACATATGGATTTGATCAACGTCTGAAAAACCGTGTCCTTTGCACTTTCTCAACATAGCTTTATACCTTTCCCATGCTTCATTCAAAGATTCATTACTACCTTGAGAAAATACTGCTATTGCTGTTTTTGCTTCAAAGAATCGGTTTTGAGAGTAAAACCTTTCTAGAAATTTTTCTTCCAATGTGTTCCAATTAGTCATCACTGCTTCGGGTTGATCTAGGTACCAATCTTTTGCCTTAGATAACAAAGAATGTGGGAACAACCTCTTAAATAATGCTTCCTCATCAGCTTGAGCGACACCCGTAGTACCCGCTAACTCATAGAATCGAGTAAGATGCGTGTACGGGTCTTCATGGTCCAATCCGGCGAAAGGACTTGCACAAATCAATTGTATGATACCGGTCTTCAGTTCTGTCGGTCGCCCGTTGGCGGCAGTTCTAGCGAACTGAGGATTGATTCTTGGACTATTAGCACATGGACCATTAGCAGCCATGTTTACAACAGTAGGTTGTATAAAAACTTCCTGTTCTTCCTCCGTGAATAGTTCGTGAAAGAAGAATCCTTCTTGCGACTCGTCAATGGTTTCAAGTTGTTGTGACGATGTCGCGGTTGCGTTGTCTCTTGCTTTTGCTATATTTGCTCTTTTTCGTGCTTTGCTATTTAACCTCCTAGCGGTCCTTTCGATCTCGGGATCAAAAAGAAGTTGATCGCTAGAAACTTTGCTGCGCATACACGATCTTCTGCAAAAACTAGCAAACACGTGAAACAACCAAATAGAGAAAATAAAAATTAAAACTCAAAATAAGAACTATTGCAATGCGTGCAATATTGACACCAATCCCAGGCAACGACGCCAATTTGTTGAAAGTATTTGTGGGTAAATATTTTCTGTAATATATCGTATCCACAGGGATTGGTTAATATCATTGCCGTTCTATAGTTGTTTATTTTGAGTTAGGAAATTTGGTTTGGTTTGTTTTATACTTCTAATAATATCAAAAGCAAATAATAAAATAAAAGCAAGTAAAGGACTTTGTGTTAACAAATAAAGAAAGATGTTGAGCCTTTAGGGTTCATCAACCTAATCCTATACAATTATCAATTAATTCCCAATAGAACAATCCTTTGAATCATTATCTTCACTTATCCTCAAATAAGATTCCATGTCTGCAAATCAAATTAGATAAACTTTTACCGGTATGAGATTCGATCTCTCCAAATATCACTATCGATAATAGTAATTAAGAACGATAATTATGAAAACCCAATCACAATTCCATCTCTGCAAATTATAATTGAATCAATATAGTAACCTAGGGCAAAAGTAAAAATCCTCTCTTTCGATCGAAGATTCAACAATGATGTAAATTAAAAACAAGGTTTCTTATTGATAATAAATTCAAACAATTGTTCACAGGAATTAATCAATGGTAATGTATATTCATAGGTTAACTACTACCTTAGACTCAACAAGAGGGATTTAGCTCTCCATAGCCATGAAGAACACACAAGAATTAATGGAGGGATTCATCTTCATCAATGGAATGTCTTCGATTGGTAAAGAATTGGCCTTCAATTGTTATTCTTGGCTGCAATCTCAGAATGCTCTCCTAATTTCGCTCTTCACAAAGTTCTCTAACCACCCTTTTTCTCTTGGAAGCTAGGGCTTTTAAACAGAATTTTTGGGCTTTTAACGCCGAGGCCGCGGCGCGGCAACGGGCTGGCGCGGCGCGCCCCTCGAACAGAGATATTTTCGCGGCGCAAGGAAGAACTCTCGCGGCGCGACCTTTGCAAAAACCAACTTTTTCCTTTGCCTTTGAGACTTCAAGCTCTCTATCCTCCTCATGTTCTTCTTAAGTTCCAATTCAGCTCAAAACCTGCAGCAATAACACCCACAAGTGATTCGATTTGCTTTATACATGAACTAAACTTATTCAATTCAATTCTTCATAAAAACCTATGGATTCATCACATTTTGCATTGGTTTGGAGACTAAATCACTTCTATTAACACCTGAATTTACCATTAATTTACTCCTAACACCATCCTACCGGGATGCGTTAAAATTATTTGTGTTATTCTTCTGGAATGACAATCTTTTTATGAGCATATTACAAATTATAAATTTTTAGATCGATACAACAACAAAAATTTATGAAATCCTTCAGGGATATTTTAATAGTACTCTTGCAATATTTTTGGGATGCACGAAGATCATCCTCAAAATCATACCTCAAAATCATCCTTCTGGGATACTTCAATATTATTGATTCAATCATTTTAGAATTTGATAATATTACTGAAGCAATCATTTTGTTAATTTTTAACATAATTGATACAATCCTTCTAGGATTCAATAATATTATAGATGCGGCCTTTTAAAGGTGATTGGACATTGAATTCTTCTGGAATTCATCAATTATTATAAACACAATAATCCATTAAACTCAATTTTTGAACAATAATTTGGAGATAGTTTAATATTAATATTTAGTTCTACAAATATCACATCACTAACTATTTCCATAAACAACAGTCAAGAAAAATTATTCTTTGTGCAATCCTTCAGGGACATGTTATTAGTATAGATGCAATCCTTCTGGGATTCATTAATATCATGATGAAATTCTTCTAATATTATAGATACAATATTTTAAGGTGTGAGAAATCCTTATTTTAAAACTTTAACTCTTCGGGAATTATATATCACAAATGATCTTCGTAGTAATAAAAAGTTTTTTTGTGTGTGTAGTTCTTCAGGAACTCAATCACAATTACCATTTTTTTTATAATTCTTCAGGAATTATATATCAAACTCAATATTATCCTTCTAGGATATTTGATACGTTCTTCAAGAACTATATAACAAACTTAATACTATCTTTAATGGATATTTGTTAAGTTCTTCAGGAACTATATAACAAACACGTTGTTTTTGTAATCCTTTAGAGATTATTGATAATTTAATAAGATATAATATCAAAATTCAACATGGATAATGAGAAAGTAAAATAATAAAATAATTAACTAATATTACCTCTAACAATTAGGGCTTCAAATTTTTTTCCAAGTTTGGTAGAGCTTCGTGCTGATAACGTGTTATGAAATTAACCAAAACAATATAGATGAAGGAGAGATGAATGAGAGAAAAGAAGAGAAAAAGTAATATTGTATTATCATCTTTCAAGTAGATTGCTTTACATTGCAAAGTGGTATCTATTAATAGAATATTAGGAAGGTGAAAAATCATAACCTTACTATACCACTTAATAGGGAATATGAAGATGAAAGATAAGAATACATATGGACATATCCACAATAATATTTATTCATAACAAAAACAAAATTATATTATTTATTATGGGCCATTTTTATTATTCGCCCTGGACCTCTGAAAAGTCAGGACCAGCCCTGGTGTTTTGCCCGTGTTGGAGTTAAGTGTTAAAGAAATGTTGAGGTGTGGTGACACTATACTCTATTAAGGTCTTTTTCAAGTGTTCGTTCTACATGTGGTGGCTATATGAATATCATGTTTAGGTCTTTTTCAAGTGTTCGTTCTACATGTGGCGGCCATATGAATATCATGTTTTTTAAGAACCTATGCGAATCTTGTAAATCATGATACATGTTAAAATGGAGTTTTACTCTAATTTCTCTGTCCATAATTATAACCAAATATTTTCTTTTTAAGTTCATTAAATAATAAGTATATCTGGTCTTTTATGAAAACCAAATTCATTTATTACTTATAATTATAGTCGGAGAGAGTATCATCTTTAATGTATTTCTATAACACGGAAATTCATCAATGACGTTGTTACACTCCAAATGACATGATCCCTTGGATTATCATCATAAAGAACAAGATGAGGTCTCCACATAAAGTGTTACATGAAATTACATTGTTAATATAATAAACAATAATATAAAAAAAAGTAAAGCAGTTAAGTATAAAAGAAATACTCTCTCTGGTTTTATTTATCAGCAAAGATTCCCTTTTTAGGTTCATTGACTAATGAATGTATCTGGTCTACAATAGACCAGATACATTTATTACTCAATGAACCTAAAGAATGAATCTTTGCTTATAAATAAGGTCAGAGGGAGTACATTGTTTGACTCCAATTAATCAATACACGATCGATACACTACAATACAATGATACATATTTTATCGTAAAAGTTGTAAAATATAATAATTATTGAAAATGTTATAAATGTATGTATATATTTACTAAAGTGTAACAAAGTATGAAATTTACTTGGTTGGCCAGTGTCCATACCTCTCGCACAAGCTCTAAATTACTATGACCCCTTTCTCCTAGAAATCAGAGTGCGAAAGAAAAAAAAAATGGATAGGAAAATTGATTATTATTTATTGGTACTTTGGCCCATCATGTCACTTTCCTCTTAGTTTTCTCCCGTAGCTCATTGGTGATGCTCTGATCTTGGTTGGTTTGGCCATTCGCCGTCTTTCCATCCACACTTAAACCCAACAGCAAGTGGATATCGTCCAAAATAATTGTGCATTTTTCTGCTGAAAGATGGAATGTGAGTGTCTATGGTCTCCATCTTTCTACCCGAGGTAATATCCAAACCATATGATCTAATATTGATAACATGTCAAAAACCTGCTCGCTCCAAATATGGACATATAAAGTTATCAAATTTAACGTATTCATGAACACAGGTATAAATTTTTTTATCATCCTAACATGAAGAAAAAATGAGAATTAAGTTCAATAAACCTTTAGATATTGGGTATAAGTCCAATAAGTTTAATTTAAAATTTTGTTTAATTGATTTCATAATTTAAAAACAAAACAAAAAATTATTAATTAATAAAAAAACTAAAAACTAAAATTAATAACAAAATGAAAAATGATCCCATAAAAAAACTAAAAAATAATAATAATTAAAAAGAAAAATTAATAAAATAAAAAAAAAAATCTACGGGGATTACGGACTGTCATGTAGGCAAAAACGCTAATATTACATATGAAACATGTTCCTTTGATAACTAGAATTAAAATTAAGATTGAGTACAAGTGAGATTATGTGAAAATGAATCGTGTATTGGTGGTATTTATAGGGTTTGAATGTTGTGAGTATAGTTGTAGAAATTAGGGTACTAGTGCGAAGAAATATAGGTATACAAAACCAACCAACATTTTGGATATACATTAAACCAACCAACATTTTGGATATACTGCGAAGAAATTCACTTGGTAAATATGCAAGCTTCCTTTATACTTAAAGCATATATAAGTATATTTACTGCCTTAAAATCATTAGATGCTTTTTTAATTTCATCATCATCTCAATCCTTAGGAGGTTTGTCTACTCATACACCATCAATGGTCCTTTTAGAAATTAAATGTGCATCTTCAACTGCGACTCATAGTTGTTAATCAACATACATAAGATGAGCATACATATAATCCTTTCAGTATGCGCAATTTTCACCTATAAATATTGGAGCATTGTTGCACGCACCCTTTGGATCATTTTTAACGATATTCAAAACTTTTGAGGTCGCGAGACCTTGATCAAAAGATTCAGCTCTTGGTGTCAATTGTTAGTTGAGCTCTTGATGTCAATTGTTAGTTGAATATGGTGCAGAGTAGTTTAGATGAGGATTGAATAGACTTTTCCTCTTTTGAAAAATTAAAAACAAAGGTTTTAAGCCGAAGTGAAATCAATTACATCTTTTGAAAAAAGTTCGTAATTGGAAGTATTATACTCAGTTAATCAAGGATCACAATAAATGATGATGAGATATATAGCGGTTTTGGAACTTAATCTATCTAACTTCAAATTGAGAGGATTTGAATATATTTAGATTAAATTTTTAAACATTCTAATATTACAATTTGTACAAAATAATCAACAAATAGATGAACTTAAAAGCTAGTTCTAATTAGACTTAAACTTATGAATCAAACCAATATTGATATAGAAATAAAGCCTAAAGCATGCAAAGACTAACAAATCAAATAAATCTAAACATGCAAAGATCTAATGCTTAAAGTAAAGAGAGATAAACCATTATTTAAAATAAAGCACTTGAAACCACAAACGTGTAGGTAAGAAAAATTTGGATTTCTTCCTTTAAGTAACTCATATGGGATCTTCTCTAGGATAGGTCTAATGACCACCCTATTTAAAAAGTTGCATGCTGTGTTAACCGCATCCTCCAAAAAATACTTGGGTAGACCCATCTCACTTATCATAGTTCATGCTAGTTCTTCTAAAACACATTTATTAAACACCGTTTTATTATGGAGTGTGAACACGAGAACTTGTGGATTATACTATTTTTGTCGCAAAACTCTTCAAATTGGTGATTTAGAAATTCGTCACCATAATCACTTCTTAAAATGGTTATTTTTAACTTTGTGGAGCTATTGTCTTGCAGGTACAATTATATGCAAATGATTTTAGTGATTTTGATGATGACAACAACTAATGGCAAGCGACATTTAGTGGACTCCTTGAAGATCTCTAATAATGTTACCTTTGATGATAGTTTCTACCAAAGAAACCTTATCAAGTCTCATAAAATAGAAGATGTTAAGTCTCATATGAAGTGTTGAATCAATAAGGAATCAAGCAAGAGATCTTGAAGCTTTAAGGTTACGGAAGAGAGGAAGTGTGAAAGATTATTTTGTCATGTGCCTGAGTGATCGATGTAACATCCCGATTTTCTATTTTATTTATTTAAATAGATATTTTATTATTAGTATAATTATTTAATTCTTCTTTGGTGTGATAATTATTTAATTGTGTGTAATTATGCTAATTGGGTTAATTTAACTATTAGTAGAATAATAAAATAATAGCTATTGGGCCTAATAATTGAGAATAGAAATAGTAAGGATTGAATGTGTTACTAAGCCCATCTAATTATAGAAATATAGTGAGATGAGTTAGGTTTAGTCTCATAACACATTCATTTGGTAAAGAGAAAAAGAGAGAGCTCAAGAAAAGAGAAGGAGGGGAAAGAGGAAAATTAAAGGGAACTAGAAGGAGGAGGAGATTTAACCTAAGGTAAGGGGGAGAATCCTCATTAATTGGGTATATATGTATGCAATGGGTAGTTGTATGCTTAGGTTGTTCATCTCTTCAATTTCTCATGGTTTCAAAGTTAGGGTATATGGAGAATCCACGAAATTTGAGATTTAAATCATGTTTTATGTTGTTATAATGTTAACCCATGAATAGTAACATGATTAGGAACCCCATATGTGTGATCAGTTGTTATTTGGATGAGTTTTGGTTGGTTAAAAACGACTTTGGAGGTGTTGTCAAATTCTGATTTTTTCCCAAAATCGCAGATGGCGCGTCGCGGGAAACTTTTGACTGGGCACGTGTAGCGCGGCCTGTACTAAAATTTTGTGATTTTTGGTTCTTTTTTTTGGGATCCTGTATGCTTATGATTTGAGATGGATTTACACGGATTTTAATAATTTATTCAATGATGTTTGAATAGGTTTTGAATCGAATTTACATATGTACATGATACTTGATTTTGGTATATGTAGGTGATGTGTTTTGATGAATGGTGTGTGTGTTAATTGTTATGTGTGATCGTTAAATGCTATGTGTTTGCTTATTTAATGATAAATGTGTGTTGTGCAATGTTTTGGTGGATAATTCGAATTGTGCGAATTATTGTGATATGCTTGGATAATTAAGGTTGTATGATAATCTTAATTGCATATATTGAGAGTCTTGTTGCACATGCATTCATGGGGAGTTAGAACTCCGGTTGGCTTTGATCCTAGCGTGGAAATAGAGGCGTGGCTTTTTTCCTTTGTGGATTCGGAAGCGATGAACGGAATGTTCATATTTTGAGGGCTTTGGTCTTGTTCGGATCAGAAGCGTGGCTCTGGTTTTTGTGTATGGAATCGGGAGCGGTGAGCTTGATACTCACATGGTACCACATGCATGAGTCGCATTAATTGCATCTCGAGTCACATTGTTTGTTATGTGATTGTTTGAATTAATGTATGCTTATGTGATAATTGGAAGTTGTGTTATGCGCAATGATTTTGGAACTCATTTAATTATGAAGTTTGATGAATTTGTTGGATTGTTGTGTACTGTTTCCATTGTTCATATAATATGTATTTATTGTAATGTGAATTCTCACCCTTCTATTTGAATGATGTTCATTGCGACATCGCGCAGGTTCCCACGAGTAGCATGCTTGCACGAGGATTTAGCCGAGGAGTTTATCGATTATTTCATTTTGATTTAGGTAGTGAGTCACTGGTCTGGTCATGTAACACTGGGGGTATTTGAACTCATGTTTTGGATGTTTGGATTATTGTTATCCTTATTGTATTCGACATGGTATTTTGGATAATTTATGTTTAATGGCTATATGCCTATGTTGGATTTCATATGACATGTATTTGTTATTGAGATGTTACAATGATTTGGTAGATGATTATAGTATGGGATATAATCATTGAAATTGTTTGAGCAATTATTATTCCGTTGTGTTATGCATATTAATGAAACATGAAGATTTCAAATTGTGTTAGGAATGTGATCAGGTGCATGTTTGTATGTTTGGTTTTGGTTTTCATTGTGGTGGAAATGACATGTGACGCCCTTTTATTATATGCATACTATATTACTCTCTGAATATATGTAAATATTTGGGGTTTAGAAAAGGGGTGTTACATTATATTGTAACGCCCCAGACTACTTTCGGGATGATCGACTGACCTCACAAATCAACACGGGTCTTTTCAGCATGCTTTGACCTCACTAACACGCTTTCCGAGAAACTTTCCAGAAGGCCACCCATCCTAATACTACTCCAAGTTAAGCATGCTTAACTATGGAGTTCTTATGGAACGGGCTACCGAAAAGAAGATGCAGCTTGTTGGTATAGGTAGTACCCATCAATCCTTATAAGCTCTTCTTCAACCATGCAGTTCCATACCTGCACGGTCTTAGGATTCCTCTCATTCCGATATGGCGACCACACCTTGTCATATTCGGCCTCGAGTGTCACATGCGGTGCAACCACCCCTCGCCTTCTTTGGCCTCGGGTGTTACATGTCCACCAGCTTTCGCATGGTTCATTCTTGAACAACATCATATTGGGAGAGGTCTGGCTCTATTACCATTTGTAACACCCCAGACTACTTTCGGGATGATCGACTTACCCCACAAATCAACATCTGATACCATTTGTAATACTCCAGACTACTTTCGGGATGATCTACTTACCCCACAAATCAACACGGATCTTTTCAGCATGTTTTGAATTGTTTTCTTTATCAAATTAAAATTCCCTTTCTCTCATTTCTTTTCTTTCTCTTAGTATCTCATCTTTTGGATATGTTTTAATGTTGCAGAAGCATGTTTGAAATGGAGTTGCATAACCAATGAGATATTCATTTTAACTTCTTTATATCATCAGAACTTCTGACTTGGTTCAGTAAAGTTCTGAAGATTTATGCGTGAATATTCTGAGTTAAATGAATTGTACAGAAAGTAAAACTCATTCATTTTTATCCTGGTTCACCTTCTGAATAAGGCTACCTCCAATCCACCCTCCTCAGGTGATTTGCCTCTCAACAGAGGACTTAATCCACTATAACCAAACTTGATTACACCTGCACGATCAACCGTCGTGACTAACAACCTGCACAGCCAACTGCTGTGACTAACCCTGCACAAGCTACCCGCGAGTGACTAACCCCTAGATGACTGAACGATTCAGTGATCCCGTCTGGATATAACGTTCATCAATCTAGTAACCTGCACAAGCCAACTGCTCGTGACTAACTGCAATGGACTATTCAGTGACCTGATCCACATGAAGGATAGAAAAACACTTAGAAAGGGGGGTTTGAATAAGTGTAGTCTAAAAACTTGAACGATAAAAACAATATGCACAGTTATTTTTATCCTGGTTCGTTGTTAACTAAACTACTCCAGTCCACCCCCACGGAGTGATTTACCTCACCTGAGGATTTAATCCACTAATCGCAACAGATTACAATGGTTTTCCACTTAGTCCGCGACTAAGTCTTCTAGAGTATCCTGATCACAACCTGATCACTCCAGGAACAACTGCTTAGACATAAGCTAAGACTTTCTTAGAGTATCCTGACCACCACGTGATCACTCTAATTACAACTGCTTAGACACAAGCTAAGACTTCCTAGAGTATCCTGATCAACACTTGATCACTCTAGTTACTTACAAATTAATGTAATCAATTCTAAGAGTATAACAAATGCTTCTGAAAAGCTATAATCACAACAGTGATATTTCTCTTAACGTTTAAGCTTAATCTCACTAATATATTACAACAGCAATGTAGTGAGCTTTGATGAAGATGAAGTTTCTGAGCTTTGAATTGAACAGCGTTTCAGCAAGTTAATATTCACAGAATTTGATTCAGAGTTGTTAACCTTGCTTCTCATCAGAACTTCATATTTATAGGCGTTTGAGAAGATGACCGTTGAGCGCATTTAATGCTTTGCATGTTCCGTACAACTTTGCATTTAATGTTTCACGCTTTTGTCAACTACCTCGAGCCTTGTTCATGCTGTGTCTACTGACGTTGCCTTTAATAGCTTCCAACGTTCCTTTTGTCAGTCAGCGTAGCCTGCCACCTGTACTTTCTTCTGATCTGATGTTTGTGAATATAATATTTGAATATCATCAGAGTCAAACAGCTTGGTGCAAAGCATCTTCTTGTCTTCTGACCTTGAAGTGCTTCTGAGCGTGATACCATGAGAACTTCAGTGCTTATGCTTCTGATCTCAAGTTCTTCTGATGCTTCCATAGACCCATGTTCTGATTCTGCCTTGACCATCTTCTGATGTCTTGCCAGACCATGTTCTGATGTTGCATGCTGAACCTTCTGAGACAAAGCTTCTGAGCGCTGATTTGTGCATACTCTTTATATATTTCCTGAAATGGAAATTGCAATGTATTAGAGTACCACATTATCTCACACAAAATTCATATCCTTGTTATCATCAAAACTAAGAATATTGATCAGAACAAATCTTGTTCTAACAATCTCCCCCTTTTTGATGATGACAAAAACATATATAAATGATATGAATTTGCGATCAGAAAGAGCAGATGGCTAAAGACAAATTACACAGCTATAGCATAAGCATGTGAATATGTCTCCCCCTGAGATTAACAATCTCCCCCTGAGATGAATAATCTCCCCCTGAAATAAATACTCGAAGAACTTTAATAATAAAAGACTTCCCTGATTATTTCGGTAGAGACGATCACATAAGCTTCTTGCTTCTGATAATTCATAGCTTCTGACTTCTGCTTCCATTGGACAGCTTCAGAACATGAATTTCTTTAGATCCCTAGAACACTCACAGCTTCTGATTCCTGCTTCCATTTAGGACAGCTTCAGAACTTGAATTTCTTCTTATATCACTTCATGCTAGATTGTATCAGAACATTGTTGAATGTACCAGAGCATCATCAGAGCATCTCTACATCCTGAAATGTTACAGAACAAAACTAAACGACAAAAGTCAGCATGAATGAGTTAGAACATAAAATGTGTATCAGAACACAAAATATGTATCAGAGCCATATAAGCCACATAGAATATATCAGATCCAATAGACAATGTATCAGAGCAAATAGGCAATGATTTGGATCATATTCTATTATCAGAATTTCTGATCATTCTTGCTTCTTGCTTCTGATTCTGAAGCTTCCTAGCACTCAGCTTGCTTCAAGAATCCAAGAGCTATTTCTGATCATTCTTTCTTCTTGCTTCTGATTCTGAAGCTTCATAGCACTCAGCTTGCTTCAAGAATCCAAGAGCTTGATTCTCTAAAGAGTTGCTTCATCATCTCGTTGCTTCCTTATATTGATCTTGAATCTTCGATTCCTGCAACAACACAACTTAGAAACATATGAAGCTTGCAGCTTCTGTTAGTAAATGTGGGGTCTTTTTACTCGGTAACTGATAATATTAATCAGATCATTTATCATATATTTTCTCCCCCTTTTTGCCATAACATCAAAAAGCATAAAAGATTCAGATGTAAAGCAAGAGACAAAAGGAAAGAAAAACAAATAATCATTGATAAAAAACGGAAGTACAAGAGTTATGTAGAATACGCTTTTCATTGATTAACCAAGTAGGATTACAAAAGATGTATGCTGATACACAAGTGCAACAAGCAAAGAAAACTACAAGGACACAAAGACTACAACCCTAGCCAAGTCCTAATCTAAGCCAGCATATCAAGAATCCCAGCGATGTTCTTGCTCTTGCTTGGTTATCAAATCTTGAAACTCTGCATGCTTGAGCAGCTCCCAGAGAAAGAAGTAAATGAATACAAAAGAGGAACTGAGAACAGTTCACCAGGAGAGAGCGTATTCTCAGATGGGCTTTCTCTTAACATAGAAGTTAAGTCCTTATTGGAACCTAACTTCATCCAATATCTCAAGAAAGTCTTCTTCCTTTGGACATATGTTGATAACAGCATCAAAAAAGAGATATGACTTGAGAAAAATTTGGAATGCCATCCCGAGATATGTTTCTCATCCTGTAGCCTATTAACCCTTCCATCCATTCTATTCAAATAGATCATCCACTGTTGAGACTTAGTTTCTTCAACTGGTTTAAAGTTTAGATGAAGAGAACTAGGCGAAGGATTCATGATAAACGCTAGATCGATGAAGAATGAACTAGGGTTTATGCAAAAGATATTCATAGAAAAGTGAGAGAAAGAAAGCGAGAGCACAACGATTGATTGAAGAATGCAAAGAAATGGAGAAATAAATAGAGGGAATGTGGGGAAGGAAAACGTTCTAGGGAAGGGAAACGTTTGACGGATATAAAAACATAAAGGACAATAAAAGAAATGATGAATGGAATTTAATGTTATTTGACGTGAGGAGAGATAATAATGACAAAAGACGTGATTTGCACAGTTACCTAAGTAGACGTCCCCTCAACTGCACGCACGCTTGTCCAGAAATAGTGAACACGTGTTTACCATCTGGATAGCCAGTTACAGCTGTTTTGCTTTTAAAGAGATTCTGAAACAACTTAGACATTGAAACGTTAGTAATAACTGAATCACAATTTCTAATTGATTTCAATCAGAACTTCTTATAAACAACAATCCAATTTCATTTCAGAAGATACTCATACATAAGATCTTCTCATCTTCTCATTCTGGGCATAAATCCATACTGATATTCTTCAAAATGAACTTAAACCTATCTTCAGCAAGGGGTTTTGTAAAGATATCAGCCCATTGATGGTCTGTATCCACAAAGTTTAAAGATATAACACCCTTCTGAACATAGTCCCTTATGAAATGATGTTTAATCTCAATATGTTTAGCTTTTGAATGTAAAATAGGATTCTTAGATAAACATATAGCAGAAGTATTATCACAGAAAATAGGAATGTTACTCTCATATATCTGATAATCTTCCAGCTGACTTCTCATCCAGAGCATTTGTGTGCTACAACCAGCAGCAGCAACATATTCTGCTTCTGTTGTTGAGAGGGCAATAGTAGCTTGCTTCTTGCTGTACCATGAGATCAGATGACTTCCAAGAAATTGACAACTTCCAGAAGTGCTCTTTCTTTCTATTCTATCTCCAGCATAGTCAGCATCACAGAAACCTACTAAGTTGTAATCTTTAGATCTTCTGTAAACTAAACCAACATTAGTAGTACCTTTCAGATACCTTAGAATTCTCTTAACCGCTGTTAAATGAGATTCTCTTGGATCTGATTGGAATCGAGCACACAAACAAACACTAAAGAGAATGTCAGGTTTAGAAGCAGTTAGATATAGAAGAGATCCAATCATACCTCTGTACAACTTCTGATCTACCTTCTTACTTACCTCATCCTTACCCTGTACACATGTTGGATGCATAGGAGTTTTGGCTTCTTTGCTTTCAGAAAGATTAAACTTCTTCAGAAGTTCTTTCACATACTTCATTTGATGAACATAGGTTCCATCGGAAGTTTGGTTGATTTGAATCCCAAGGAAATACTTGAGTTCTCCCATCATGCTCATTTCAAATTCAGCCTGCATAGACTTAGCAAACTCCTTTCCAAGTGTAGCATTAGATGTTCCAAAGATAATATCATCAACATATATTTGACAAATTAAAATATCCTTTTTAAATGTTTTACAAAAGAGAGTAGTGTCCACTTTTCCTCTAGTGAAATCATTTTCCAGAAGGAAAGAACTCAAACGTTCATACCAAGCTCTGGGAGCTTGTTTCAATCCGTATAATGATTTCTTTAATTTGAAAACATGATTTGGAGACATGGAGTCTTCAAAACCAGGAGGTTGATGGACATAAACTTCTTCATCTATGTAACCATTTAAGAAGGCACTCTTAACATCCATCTGATAAAGAGTGATGTTGTGTTGAGTGGCAAAAGAAATTAATAGACGAATAGATTCTAACCTGGCCACTGGTGCAAAGGTTTCTGTATAATCAATCCCTTCTTGCTGACTATAACCCTGAGCAACCAGTCTGGCTTTGTTTCTTACCACTTCTCCTTTCTCACTTAGCTTGTTTCTGAAAACCCACTTAGTACCGATGATGTTAAATCCTTTTGGTCTAGGAACCAAGTCCCATACATCATTCCTTGTAAACTGATTTAGTTCTTCTTGCATGGCAATTATCCAGTCTGGATCTTCTAGAGCTTGATCAACAGAAGTTGGCTCGATCAAAGAAACAAGACCTAATTGACATTCTGCATTGTTCTTAAGGAATGCCCTTGTTCTGATGGGATCATCTTTCTTTCCAAGGATCACATCTTCTGAGTGAGCTGAAGCAAGTCTAGGTGATCTTCTGATAGTTGGTTCTTCAAAAATTCTCAGATTCTCTAAAGATGCAGCAACTTGATCTTCTGATCCATTGCTTCTGAGACTGCCAGCTTCTGCAACTTTGCTTCTTGGTTCTACTGCTTCTGATATATCAATATCAAAATCTGCAAAATTCTCAAACTGCTTTGGTTTTTCAAGACCAAGCTTATCATCAAACCTGATATTGATTGATTCTTCTACAATCAATGTTTCAGTATTGTATACTCTGTAGCCTTTAGAGCGTTCAGAATATCCAAGAAGGAAACATTTTTGTGCTTTGGAATCAAACTTACCAAGATGATCTTTAGTATTCAGAATAAAACATACACATCCAAAAGGATGGAAATATGAAATGTTGGGCTTTCTGTTCTTCCACAAATCATAAGGAGTCTTATTTAGAATAGGTCTGATAGAGATTCTATTCTGAATATAGCATGCAGTGTTAATTGCTTCTGCCCAGAAATGCTTAGCCATATTGGTTTCATTGATCATGGTTCTGGCCATTTCTTGTAGAGTCATATTCTTTCGCTCTACAACTCCATTTTGCTGTGGAGTTCTAGGACAAGAGAAATCATGGGCAATACCATTTTCTTTGAAGAACTCCTCAAAGAATTTGTTCTCAAATTCGCCACCATGTTCACTTCTGACCTTTATGATTTTACACTCTTTTTCAGATTGAATCTGAGTGCAGAATTCAAAGAACACTGAATGAGACTCATCCTTGTGTTTCAAGAACTTTACCCATGTCCAGCGGCTATAATCATCAACGATGACTAATCCATATTTCTTCCCTCTGACAGATGCTGTTTTGACTGGGCCAAACAAATCAATGTGCAAGAGTTCTAACGGCCTTGAGGTAGAAACAACATTCTTAGACTTGAATGCAGGTCTGGAGAACTTGCCCTTCTGACATGCTTCACAAAGAGCATCTGATTTGTATTTCAGATTTGGGAGTCCTCTGACTAGATTTAGTTTGTTAATCTGAGAAATCTTTCTCAAACTAGCATGTCCTAATCTTCTGTGCCAGACCCATTGCTCTTCAGAAACAGACATAAGACAAGTCACCTTCTGCTTCTCAAGATCAGAAAGATCAATCTTATAAATGTTGTTCTTCCTCTTGCCTGTAAATAGGATTGAGCCATCCTTCTGACTAACAGCCTTGCAAGACTTTTGATTGAAGATTATATCATAACCATTGTCGCTTAATTGACTTATGGACAATAAGTTATGCGTTAATCCTTCTACAAGAAGTACATTAGTTATGGAAGGAGAGTTACCAAGACTTATGGTTCCAGAGCCAATGATTTTGCCCTTCTGATCTCCTCCAAACTTGACTTCTCCACCTGGTTTAAGCACCAGGTCTTGGAATGTAGACCTTCTTCCCGTCATGTGTCGCGAGGCACCCAGAGTCCAGGTACCATGACATTTTGCTTTCTGTCCTCTTTACCGCCAAGGATATCTGCAATAGAAATTATCTTCTCCTTAGGTACCCACAATTTCTTGGGTCCTTTCTTGTTAGTTCTCCTCAAGTTCTGATTGAACTTGGGTTTAGCAAAATATTTAACGGGAGGAACAGCATGATATTCCTTATTCTGAGTTCCATGATATTTCTTAGGTTGTGTCACATGCTTCTTGGTGTGTGTTAAGTGAAAACTTTGTGCATGTGATGTGTGCTTAATATCATGGGAGTGGCCAAATTTAAATTGGTTATACAGAGGCTTGTATGATATTTTCATATCATCCACAGATTCAAGCTTGTATGGGATTTCACCCTCATAACCAATGCCAACTCTCTTGTTCCCAGAAACAGCATATATCATAGAAGCTAGCTGACTTCTGCCAATACTTCTAGATAAGAACTTCCTGAAACTTAAATCATATTCTTTCAGAATATGATTCAGACTGGGAGTGGATTTTTCTGAATCAGAAGGAGATCCAACATTATTGGATAATTTTAAAACTTTTTCTTTTAATTCAGAATTTTCCAACTCAAGCTTCTTGGTTTCAAATTCAAATTGCTTTTTCAGCTTTTTGTATTTGATACTAAGATGAGCTTTTAATTCAAGAATCTCTGTTAGACTGGAAACTAACTCTTCTCTAGATAGTTCAGAAAATACCTCTTCAGAATCTGATTCTGATGTAGATTCTGATCCATCATCTTCTGTCGCCATCAGCGCAAAGTTTGCCTGCTCTCCTTCAGAGTCTGATCCTGATTCTGATTCAGAATCATCCCATGTTGCCATAAGACCTTTCTTCTTATGAAACTTCTTCTTGGGATTCTCCTTCTGAAGTTTCGGACACTCATTCTTGTAATGTCCAGGCTCATTGCACTCATAGCAGACAGCCTTCTTCTTGTCAGATCTTCTGTCACCAGAAGATTCTCCTCGTTCAAATTTCTTTGAACTTCTGAAGCTTCTGAACTTCCTTTGCTTGCTCTTCCAGAGTTGGTTTACCCTTCTGGAGATCATGGACAGTTCATCTTCTTCTTCAGATTCTGATTCTTCAGGATCTTCTTCTCTAGCCTGAAAAGTGTTAGTGCATTTTTTAATATTAGATTTTAATGCAATAGACTTACCTTTCTTCTGAGGCTCGTTTGCGTCCAGCTCTATTTCATGGCTTCTCAAGGCACTGATAAGCTCTTCCAAAGAAACTTCATTCAGATTCTTGGCAATCTTGAATGTTGTTACCATTGGACCCCATCTTCTGGGTAAGCTTCTGATAATCTTCTTTACATGATCAGCCTTGGTGTAGCCTTTATCGAGAACTCTCAATCCAGCAGTCAGAGTTTGAAATCTTGAAAACATCTTCTCAATGTCTTCATCATCCTCCATCTTGAAGGCTTCATACTTCTGGATTAGAGCAAGAGCTTTAGTCTCCTTGACTTGAGCATTTCCCTCATGGGTCATTTTCAATGACTCATATATGTCATGGGCCGTTTCCCTGTTAGATATCTTCTCATACTCAGCATGAGAGATAGCATTCAGCAAAACAGTCCTGCATTTGTGATGATTCTTGAAATCTTTCTTTTGATCATCATTCATTTCGCTTCTCGTGAGCCTTACACCAGTAGCTTTAACATGATGTTTGTAACCATCCAGCAGAAGATCCCATAGATCAACATCTAGACCAAGAAAGTAACTTTCCAGATTATCTTTCCAGTATTCAAAGTTTTCACCATCAAATACTGGTGGTCTAGTATAACCATTGTTACCATTGTATTGCTCAGCAGAGCCAGATGTAGATGCAGCTGGATTTGTTGGAATTTCACCAACCATCTTTTACTGAAGCGTTTTTCTCTTCCTGATTCTTTTCTAAACACGGTTAAGTGCTTGCACCTTAGAACCGGCGCTCTGAATAAGTGGGGGGGTTTGAATAAGTGTAGTCTAAAAACTTGAACGATAAAAACAATATGCACAGTTATTTTTATCCTGGTTCGTTGTTAACTAAACTACTCCAGTCCACCCCCACGGAGTGATTTACCTCACCTGAGGATTTAATCCACTAATCGCAACAGATTACAATGGTTTTCCACTTAGTCCGCGACTAAGTCTTCTAGAGTATCCTGATCACAACCTGATCACTCCAGGAACAACTGCTTAGACACAAGCTAAGACTTTCTTAGAGTATCCTGACCACCACGTGATCACTCTAATTACAACTGCTTAGACACAAGCTAAGACTTCCTAGAGTATCCTGATCAACACTTGATCACCCTAGTTACTTACAAATTAATGTAATCAATTCTAAGAGTATAACAAATGCTTCTGAAAAGCTATAATCACAACAGTGATATTTCTCTTAACGTTTAAGCTTAATCTCACTAATATATTACAACAGCAATGTAGTGAGCTTTGATGAAGATGAAGTTTCTGAGCTTTGAATTGAACAGCGTTTCAGCAAGTTAATATTCACAGAATTTGATTCAGAGTTGTTAACCTTGCTTCTCATCAGAACTTCATATTTATAGGAGTTTGAGAAGATGGCCGTTGAGCGCATTTAATGCTTTGCGTGTTCCGTACAGCTTTGCATTTAATGTTTCACGCTTTTGTCAACTACCTCGAGCCTTGTTCACGCTGTGTCTACTGACGTTGCCTTTAATAGCTTCCAACGTTCCTTTTGTCAGTCAGCGTAGCCTGCCACCTATACTTTCTTCTGATCTGATGTTTGTGAATATAATATTTGAATATCATCAGAGTCAAACAGCTTGGTGCAAAGCATCTTCTTGTCTTCTGACCTTGAAGTGCTTCTGAGCGTGATACCATGAGAACTTCAGTGCTTCTGCTTCTGATCTCAAGTTCTTCTGATGCTTCCATAGACCCATGTTCTGATTCTGCCTTGACCATCTTCTGATGTCTTGCCAGACCATGTTCTGATGTTGCATGCTGAACCTTCTGAGACAAAGCTTCTGAGCGCTGATTTGTGCATACTCTTTATATATTTCCTGAAATGGAAATTGCAATGTATTAGAGTACCACATTATCTCACACAAAATTCATATCCTTGTTATCATCAAAACTAAGAATATTGATCAGAACAAATCTTGTTCTAACACCACAGATATAACATCCATTAACTCCTGCACAGCCAACTACTGTGACTAACCCTGCACAACCAAACTGTTGTGACTTACTCTGCACAAGCCAACTGCTCATGACTAACTACAGGTGATGAACTGTTTAGTGATCTCAGCAAGATATAACGTTCATCAATCTTCTGGAGATTATAAGTGTGCTTCTTAGTTAAGCAGATTTTCTCCTATTCTTAAGTACATATGTTTTGACACAATGACAAGTAATCACTTTGAGTGAATGAATAATCATTGAGTCTTCTTGTCTGCATCTTTTCATGAGATCCTTGCTTGTGGTAGTAAGCAGAGTAAGAGCATCAACTTCAGTTGTTGAGAGCTTCTTCTGGTTGATCTTCATCTTTGATTCTTCTTTAAAGGCAGATTATGAACACAGTCTCTGTTCAAAGTATCTTTTGAATTTTGGTCTTCTATTCTTCTTTTCAAGCAGATTAAGAACAACAGTTCTTATATGGAGTTGCTTCTTGTTTTGATCTTCTTTTCTTCTTTTCAAGCTGATTAAGAACAACAGTTCTTATATAGAGTTGCTTCTTGTTTTGATCTTCTTTTCTTCTTTTCAAGCTGATTAAGAACATCTGTATGGCAGTCTCCAAAACATAGTGTTTCAGATTGCTTCTGTTTAAGCTTTTATCACGTTTGTGATTTCTGCAATTCTAGCACTACATCCTTTTTGAACCACACCTTCCATGAGAAATATTTTTTCTATTTATAGCTTTGAAATTGTGTCCGTTGTCTTGATCTTTGGAGAGCGTAATAAATGCTTGCGTGTTTCCCTATTTGCTTTTGTTTTCTCCAATGAGCTGCATGTAGGTTGCTTCTTCAATCAGCCTTGGGAGTTGCACAATTTTGAGTGTTGCCGCCGTTTTCCAAATAATTATATCTTAACGGTATTATTTGAGTCAGTCTTCATGATCTTATGTTCAGCCTTGCATTTCAGCTTCTGTTATAGATATGTTTGCAGCGGTTTGGCGCAGTATCAGAAGTTGTCTTAAGACTTGAGTATCTTTTGCATATTTGTCAAGTTCTGATCATGTTGGTACTGGTACATCTTCTGAAATTTGAAACATATAATTAGAGTACCATATTTGCTTTCTACAAAATTTATTTGCTTGTTATAATCAAAACACTAAAATATGATTGGAACCAAACTATGTTCTAACAATCTCGCCCTTTTTGATGATGACAAAACATTTACATTCTGTTCAGAAATTTTGTATATGAGAGAAACAGTCTCCCCCTAAGATGTGTAATCTCCCCCTGAATTAAATATTTAAAGAGAAATATAATAGATAACTTCCCTGAATAATTTTCTCCTTGACTTGATTCTTCAGAAGATTGATGGATGTGGCTATGCATACGCGCATCTTCACAGATATATATTTCTTCTGTTTTAGATATTCCTGCATTCTTTTAACAACAGAAACTTCTGGTACACAAGTTAAAAAAGATTTATCTTTGATTCCTAAGTAGAATAGTAATTTTACTTTATGAGTTCAATTTTAAATTTATATAATGATATAAAGATGATTAAGATTCTCCCCCTTTCTGATTCTTCAAAATTTCTAAAGGTTTTAATGTTTCTTTAATAATTTAATGATTCTCCCCCTTTTTTTCATAATCAAAAAGTAATTCAGAATAGTAGAATATTAAAGCATACGAAGCACACAAGGAAATTTAAGGAATAGACAAAGCAGAATTCAAAACAATTCAAGCAGAGTAAAAATACAAATTAACTAGAACAATATTATAAACTAGGTTTGTTTGGAAATGAGAGATAGCAGAAGATTCTTGATTTCATTTGTGGACTCCTCTTGCCTCATCATCCAGGATTTGAATTCCCTATTGGTTGCGTCCTGTCTGTCTAGTCGTTTTTTGACTTCTGCATTTTCCTTCTTGAGTTCATTTAGCGTTTCAAGCATCTTAGCAGATTTGTCACTTACAACACTTGCAAGCACAGAGGAAACAATGAGAACTTTGGGAGTCAACTGATTTGCATTTACTTCCCAAGTTGGTATTCTTCCTTCACAAATGTCTTTCGGCACTTCAATCAGATATGCTTTATCAAGGCCAAGGAATTTGCTTGATCATCATCAATATCCATATGCTCAAAAGATGTGGAACAGAGAGTGTTGCTGATTACTAGAGGAGGTTTTAGCTCCCAGAGATCCACCAAAAGAGTGATGACAGCATTCAGATACTCAGAAAATTTCTCATTAGCATGAGTGCGGCATACTTCTTTGAGTTTAAGAGACTCAGAGTTGAATCTCCTTCTGAATGCATCCCAAAGGGTTTCTGAGGCCACTGGACTTCCATTTGTTGCACAGTCAGCTTTTAATCTTGCAATCCATCCCTGCATCTCTATTTCAAAATTCTTGAATAATATGTCAACATCTGTTAGGATGGGTTCAGGATGATGAGGTTCATGGGAAAGTTCTGGTTCTGGTTCAGAGGTTTGTTCAAGTTCAATGGTTTGTTCTTGTTGTTGGTTGGGGAATTGCTCTTGTTCTTGTTGTTCTGTTTCTGGCTCCGGTTTAGTGATTTTAAATGGCTGAGATTTTGGAGTTGAATCTTCTGAGATGATTGGGTGTGAGTTGGATGTGTGAATTGGTGAGTTTTGTGGTGAAGATGAGGCTGGGATGACTTGTACTTCTGGTGAGGATGGATAGACAATGTCTTTTGGGGATGAGTGAGGTGAAGTAGTTTTAGTTAAGTGTGGTGGTGTTTGTGTGATTGATTCAGCAAGGGTGTTATATTCCAGAGCATTGGGTAATACTACCGTTAAGGGGTTGGTAATCCCAGGAATGTTCCATGATCCTTTATACCACTCATAAGGTTTTGTAATTTAGTTTATAGATTGAGGTCTGATTTCAGATGATTCTGAACAGACATTTTCAACGCGGAATAGTGGATCATTCTCTGATGAAAGTGAAGCTTCTAGTTCAGAAAGAGTGATAAATATCACTTCTTTTGGTGGTGGATTTTATTTTTCTTTTGGGGGCGAAGTTTCATATGGGTTTAGATTAGTTGGTGTGGGAGCAATGACAGGATTTTCCTGCTGGATTTCTGGTGGAGTCATTTTTGTTTGGATTTCAACAGATGATATGGGTGAGAATTCTTTTTGGTTGGAAGTTTGAAGATCTGTTTCTTTTGGATTTTCTAAAGTGCTAGAAATAACTTGAGGATTAGGGTTTTTAGTTTCTTGTTGCTGGGTGATAGCAATAGTTTCTGTTGGTTTGGATGGTTCAGTTGATTTTGAATTAAAATAGTCAATGTCTGACAACAGTTGTACTAAGTTTTGAGTTTCTGGAGGACTTGTGGGATTGGTTTCTAAAGTTGGGATATCAGGAGATTTGGAGGATTGGTGGACAGAGGATTCAATAGTTTGAGGCTCAGGTAAGACATATGTTTCAACATTATCAGAATTAATAGCAGAGATGAAGGTAGAGGGATTACCTGAGTACTTTTTCTACTTTCTCTTCTGATCTTTTGAAGTTTTGGTAGAGGTTCCTTCTTCTGCCGCCTTTCTTTTCTTGGATTTCTTCTTCTTCTTCTTCTTCTAAACTTCTAGAATAGGATCATTTCTTCCTCGAAACCAGGATGGATCAATTGGTATGCCTGCCTGCTTGTTCAGTTCGATGAAGTTAAGAATGATATCTGGGGTATCTCCAGCATTGAACAAAGGGAAATCATTGATCTGAACTCTCCTTTGATTAATGAAGCTTTTTGTATAGGAAGTGGGTGGACAGACAATTTCATTGATGTTTTTCGTCTTCTTCAGGTTCTTTCCACTTAAAGTTTTTCCACACATTGGTTCTAATTCTTCCACCAAGTTTGCCTCTGCTAAATGAGCTACTAGGCCATTTTCAGTCAGCATATCTGAAATCAATCTTGAAAAAGGAATCCAGTTTCTTTGAATCTTAACCTTCCGATTTTCTCTGGACTCATTGACATGAGCCCACAAATGTTTGAAGAGAATATATGATAGATCAATCTTGATGTCTTTACCTAGACAGTAGAGTAGAAATTGTTGATCGGTATTGACATAATCTGAGGAGCTTGTTACTTTTCGATGGAAGATACAGGCCAGGAAGATTTTTGCCCAAACTTGGTAATATTCCTTCATATTTTTGAATTTTGATGAAGGTTTCCCATTCTTAAAGATTTCAGTATAAACTGCTTCCATATCTGGTCTTCCGTCAGCAACTCCAACTACTCCTTCTCCTTTAAGACCGATTAACTGTCCGATTAGGTTTTCTGCAATAACAATCTGCTTACCCATAACCATTGACAGAATTGATTTTGGTGTAGTAACCGCATGAATCCAAAATTCTTTAACTAAAAGAGAGAAGACTGGTTCGATTAATCTGTCAAAGAATATTTCCCAACCTTGAAACCTATCTACTGGTAGCAAATCAATCCTGTTTTCTTTGATGTTTTCCAGGTCAACCATGTATTCACAGATAACTTCTATTTCATCCACAGGAAGAAGCATCGTCCTTTATGGTTCAATATAACCTTTGGGTAGAGGACGGTTGAAGGCAGTAGAGGGGTTTTGACGGGATGATGACGCAGACGCCATTGATAAGCGGTTGAGATATTTGAGAGAGAGAGAGAGAGAGAGAGAGAGAGAGAGAGAGAGAGAGAGAGTAAGAAGCTTATAGGGTTTTTGAAAAGACGGGGGAGCGAAAGGAAGGATGAACGGTTTCACAGACTATTTATAGAGAACACACATACAGTTATATAAAAAATGGAAATAAAAGATTTTTATCAAATATTAAAGATACAATCATGATAAACATTTAATAGATTTGACAAACATGGGAAGGGACATGACTATTGAATTGATTGGAACAGTTTCCTAAAGTTTCATCACCATACCTTGCACGTGCGGTGTTTCAGAGACTTACCCACGTGTTAATATCTTGGAGTTAGTGTGACACCGCACTATTGTAGAATGGATCTTCTGATCTATGATTTTCTGAACTCGGAGTTCAGATGTGTTTCCTATCAAGGATTTGTTCTTTTCTTCTGAAACCTCAGAAGTTTACTATTTTATCCTTTCAGAGTTGATAGATTTTCTAAAAAGAACCAGTTTACTTTCTTTTCTTTTATCTGGTTTGGCTTAAAATGAACACAGTGGTTAAGGATTAACTTAGAGTTATAGCACTTGCATGGATAATATGACAGACAGAAGAGTAGGCGACAACTAATACTAGATATGCAAAAGAGATTTATATACATTATTAATAAATTCACATCTAAGTCAACAGAATTATAAAAGAGAATGTTTTAGAAGGATTTGACCGTTCTAGATGATAAACTTTTCTTCCAGTATCTTCTGAGAGAGAGATAGCATCTTCTTATGTAGAAGTTATGTCTGTTTCTGCTTCAGTCTTGTTCTGTTGTGTCTCCACTCTTTGATCTGGTCCTGATGAGTTGGCTTTTGTTTAGACCAACTGACTTGAGTTTGTAACACTTATTTTTCTTTGGATATTTCCATTAAGCGCATATTGTTCTTTCTGATGTCTCGAGCCTCATTAAGATTTGATGTTGATCACTAAACTCCTTATAATGTGTAGATAATGTTCTCAGAGTATTGAGATCTTGCCTTGACATCTTCTGATTATACTGAGTGTAGGAATATGACGTTGATTTTCCACTCAGTGTGGTTTTTCTCCTTTTGGATCTCTCTCCACGGTTAAGTGTTTGATCTTGAGATCAATAACAGAGCCATGCTCTGATACCAACTGAAGGTGGAGAAAAACACAAGAAAGGGGGGGATTGAATTGTGTTCTTTATCAAATTAAAATTCCCTTTCCCTCATTTCTTTTCTTTCTCTTAGTATCTCATCTTCTAGATATGTTTTAATGTTACGGAAGCATTTTTGAAATGGAGTTGCATAACCAATGAGATATTAGTTTTAACTTCTTTATATCATCAGAACTTCTGACTTGGTTCAGTATAGTTCTGAAGATTTCTGCGTGAATATTCTGAGTTAAATGAATTGTACAGAAAGTAAAAGAATCATGCATTTTTATCCTGGTTCACCTTATGAATAAGGCTACCTCCAGTCCACCCTCCATAGGTGATTTGCCTCTCAACAGAGGACTTAATCCACTATAACCAAACTTGATTACACCTGCATGAATAACTGTCGTGACTAACAACCTGCACAGCCAACTGCTGTGACTAACCCTGCACAAGCTACCCGCGAGTGATTAACCCCTAGATGACTGAACCGTTCAGTGATCCCATCTGTATATAACATTCATCAATCAAGTAACCTGCACAAGCCAACTGCTCGTGACTAACTGCAATGGATTGTTCAGTGATCTGATCCATAAATATAACATCCATTGACTCCTGCACAGCTCATTGCTGTGACTAACCCTGCACAACCAAATTGTTGTGACTTACCCTGCACAAGCCAATTGCTCGTGACTAACTACAAATGATAAACCGTTCAGTGATCTCAGCGAGATATAACGTTCATCAATCTTCTGGAGATTACAAGTGTGCTTCTTAGTTAAGCAAATTTTCTCCTATTCTTAAGTACATATGTTTTGACACAATGACAAGTAATCACTTTGAGTGAATGAATAATCTTTGAGTCTTCTTGTCCGCATCTTCTGATGAGATCCTTGCTTGTTGGCAGTAAGCAAAGTAAGAGCATCAACTTTATTTGTTGAGCGCTTCTTCTGGTTGATCTTCATCTTTGATCCTTCTTTAAAGGTAGATTATGAACACAGTCTCTGTTCAAAGTTGCTTATGGATTTTGGTCTTCTATTCTTCTTTTCAAGCAGATTAAGAACAACAGTTCTTATATAGAGTTGTTTCTTGTTTTGATCTTCTTTTCTTCTTTTCAAGCTGATTAAGAACAACAGTTCTTATATAGAGTTGCTTCTTGTTTTGATCTTCTTTTCTTCTTTTCAAGCTGATTAAGAACATCTGTATGGCAGTCTCCAAAAGATAGTGTTTTAGATTGCTTCAGTTTAAGCTTTTATCACGTTTGTGATTTCTGCAATTCTAGCACTACATCCTTTTTGAACCACACCTTCCATGAGAAATCTTTCTTCTATTTATAGCTTTGAAATTGTGTCCGTTGTCTTGATCTTTGGAGAGCGTAATAAATGCTTGCGTGTTTCCCTTTTTGCTTTTGTTTTCTCCAATGAGCTGCATGTAGGTTGCTTCTTCAATCAGCCTTGGGAGTTGCATCATGTTGAGTGTTGCACCCGTTTTCCAAATAATTATATCTTAACGGTATTATTTGAGTCAGTCTTCATGATCTTCTGTTCAACCTTGCATTTCGGCTTTTGTTATAGATGTGTTTGCAGCGGTTTGGCGCAGTATCAGAAGTTGTCTTTAGACTTGAGTATCTTTTGCATATTTGTCAAGTTCTGATCATGCTGGTACTGGTACATCTTCTGAAATTAGAAACATATAATTAGAGTACCATGTTTGCTTTATACAAAATTTATTTGCTTGTTATCATCAAAACACTAAAATGTGATTAGAACCAAACTATGTTCTAACAGAAACTTCCCAAAAGGTCACCCATCCTAATACTACTCCAAGTTAAGCACGCTTAACTGTGGAGTTCTTATGAAAAGGGCTACCGAAAAGAAGATGCATCTTGTTGATATAGGTAGTACCCATCAACCCTTAAAAGCTTTCCTTCAACCATGCAGTCCCATACCTACACGGCCTTCGGATTCCTCTCATTCTGATGTGGCGACCACTCCTTGCCATATTCGTCCTTGAGTGTTACATGTAGTGCACCCACCCCTCGCCTTCTTTGGCCTCGGGTGTTACATGCCCACCAGCTTCTGCATGGTTCGTCCTTGAAACACATCGTACTGGGAGAGGTTTGGTTTTGATATCATTTGTAACGCCCCAGACTACTTTCGGGATGATCGATTGACCCCACAAACCAATACGGGTCTTTTCAGCATGTTTTTACCTCACTCACACACTTTCCGGGAAACTTCCCAGAAGGTCACTGTCATACCCCAAAATTTGCCCATCATATTCCAAATGATTTGGCTCAAGCACTGAGGAATAGGCACACTTACCTGTCTCCTAAGCAACAAGCCTCCAACTAGGGTTTTGATCTTCTCGAGGAGAAATCAACTTCTTATGCCTCAAGGGGACTTCATGGTCTTTCACATGCCTCAAAGGATCCTCATGCCAAGTTTCAAGCTCTAGTTCACAAGTTTGTTCAGTCAATAGTCTAAATGTTCAACAGTCGATCAGTTTGACCTAAAAGTCAACTGTGGTCAAAATAAAGTCAAAACTCCTGATTTTTGGTCAACATCCTCATTTTGAAGTTACATTCATCATTTGATCAAGGGTTGATCATTATTCATCAAGGAAAGCTCGGAAATCATCAAAAGGACAAGTTGCTAAATTAGGGTTTTTTAAGGAGAAAGTCAACCCAACTTTGACTGATCATATCTCTCTCATAATTTCTCAGAAATTCCCCATCCAAAGCTCATTCTCAAGGAAATCTCATTCTCTACAACTTTGATGTTGAACCCAAGGTCAAGAAATGCACCATTTGAGATATATGAGCAAAAACATTACCGGTCCTTCTAGAAGCTCGCAAAAAGCTATTTTTTTGTCAGGAGCCTTATCACCAAGATAAAATCTCCAAAGGCAAAATATGTTCAAAAGTGGCTTGTAGAGGACGTCTTGGGATTTCAAAAAAGTCCTATAACATCTCCATATGATAAATATTGAGAGAGTTATGACTGGTGCAAGTTGGACTATTTTTGAGAAATGCTTGAAATCTTAAATGACAAAATGCAAACTTTTGAGTAATGGGCCTATAGTATTGCAATTCCCACGTGATATCAAGTGTATGGGAGGCCCATGGACCAAATATTATTTAATTTATGATATTATATTATTTTATTTTATTTAAATTCAAAATAAATCAAAATAAAATCATATTTTGAATAATGAAAGATTCTATGGAATATTCTCACTCACCTAATCAGATCCAAAGCATCATCTAATGGCCAAGAATAAATGGAAAAGTGCATGAAATAGCATAGAGCTCAAAATAGAAAGATTTAATTCTTGAATTAAAATTATTATTTTTTTTTTAAAATCAATGACTTGATTCTTTCCCAAGATTCTAACCTAATTCCATCCCTTATATATTTTGAACAAAATCACAAGCCAAGGGACGAATTTTTTGGAGAGGACACAACGGTTTGCAAAGCTTGAAATTTTCAAAGAAAGTGAAAAATCTGTAACTTTGAGTGCAGCCTCTCTCAAGTCCAAACAGCCATTCTAACATCTTCACAAGGTAGTATATGTTACTAATGAATGAGTCACAAAGTACCATGATGCATAGAAGGGTCGTATCACGTTCATGCTTTTCATATGTTCTTAAGTTTCATTCATCATATTTTGTTCTGTTTCTTTCAAATCTAACGTTGCATATGAGTTTGTATTGATCTCTAGAACAGATTAGAGCCTTTAAACCGAAGCTTGGACGTACAGGTTATGATTTGCCATTAATAGGGCATACACGTTCTTGCCTTTCGTATGCCTGTTTGCAGGTTGTTTTAAGCCATATGGATGCCGCATTCATGATCAGAAGAAGATTTTAAGTCGACCCGGGCCTTGAGTTTTATTCATCTTGTTCGCTTCCATGAGTTCCATATTTGTAGATTCTTTCCTACGAATACATGGCTATTCCGCAGGTAAAAGCATGGATGGAATCGCAGGAAATTCCGTAGGTGAATGGGAAAGAGACAATGAACAGTGATCGGACCATTCTCGGTGCACGCGCGTGGAGCTTATTGGCGAGTCAAACAATTTTGATCCTCTCTCCTCTTTTCATTGGTTAGCGCAGAATATCAGGGGCCCACTTTGACTAATTTATTTTGAATCTTCCATTTAGTGATTATTTTTATGTTTATTTGATGGTGTTTGATTTAATATCAGCGAATGGTTGCAGCTCAGTTGGCAGTGCAGCATGTCTTAAGGCTCTCGTGTGCAAAGGCATGGGTTTGAACCCTGCCTCTTGCCTATTTATTTTACTCAATTTGTTTGCCATATTCTGTTTACAGATCCAGTTCCAACATTCCATGTGCGCCCACGGTGTATCCCCACGTGAATGTCATTAGATCTTCTCTGATCTTGATCTGAAGGCTCAGATGCTGCCCATACCGTGAACCCTCAGGATGCCCTTACACAGGATCAGCGCCCTCCAGCCATATTCTTTGGTTTTCCTTTATCTTCTCTACTTTTTTTGTTTAATTAATTTATTAGAATTAGGTCACTAATTAACCACCTAATCATCATTTTACCATTTAACAATTTAGGTTAGGATTAATAATTAATTTCCTTTTATTTTATTCTCTTAATTAATTTACTTAGTTAGATTTAGACTATAATTTAATTATATTAGTAATTCAATTTAGATAATTAGGACTTAGTAAATACTTAGTTTCTTTATCATTTAATTTATTCTAGGTTAATTGCATACATAATTAGGTTTAATTAAATCAAATTCAATTAATTTAGAATTAGGTTAAATTAATCAACTAAAATTAATTTAGATTTTAAGATAGGATTAATTAATATTAGTTAGGGTTTTTACCTTTTAACCCTAATCTCTCCAACGCTCGATTCTTCTCTTCTCATCTCAACTCCAGTGAATGTCGCATGATTGTCTATTTGTTTAAATTATTTCATTTTATCTTTAAATATTAGAAACTGCTGTATAGGTTGCAAAGGTTATTTTTGTAATAGCGTAGATTTATTTTCTCGCACCTTTACTTTCCGCATCCCCCATTTTTGGTTATGTACCCCCTAATCCCGAAGCCTTGTAATAGCGTAGGATTTAATTTCTGCATTTACTTTCCGCATACTATAAACTGTTGATAACTGTTTAGATGCATGGATAATAGGATTGTATGGAAAGATCTAAAATCAATCGCTAGCTAACAACCAACTCAAAGATAAATATTTGAACATAACACACATAATTGCTACGCACACTCACCTTTAGGGTACCCCCTCTTGGTTGCCTTCTCGATCAAATAGTCAAGTCCCTCAAAGCGTAGGGATACCTTAGCATATGCTGCCTACGATTCTAAATCATCATAGTCCCTTCGGAATAAAGATCATAGCCCCTTCGAGTTGCCTACGATTAAATGATCTTGTCCCTTGATGACGCTTCGATAAAATGATGATCGTCCCTTCGATTGCTAAGATGTCCTTACATGTTGCCTTTATGACTATTCACAAACGCATAGGACTTCCTACCCTCTTTATGGTATGGATAGTCCCTATGACGATTCGATGACCCGCACATCCAATCTATAGGACTACCTACCCACAAATGGAATGGATAGTACTATCTCCCAAGGAAAATTTTAAAGCATGGGAAAGACCTTACGAATTTAAGCTAGGAACTCTTAAGTGCTTGCTCACAGCAAATAAACAAACGTTTTTCACACCATGTTTTCTAACATTTGTCTTTTTAGACATTACTCAAAATCAAACTGTTTTTCTAAACATACATGACACTTTTCAAACATTTCAAACAAACAAAGTGAAGCTAAGCAAATTAAGAGCCCTTAGATAACTACGGATGAAAAGGGTGCTTACACCTTCCCTTTTCATAACCTACCCCCCGAACTCAATCTCTTTTCAAAGAAGGTCTTTCCTGTTCTTTTATACCTTTCCTAATTGGATAAAATAAAAGTCGGTGGCGACTCTTTCTCACCGCAACATTTTGCTTGCGAAAATAATAAAGTCAGTTCTCCTGCCGTATTACAGTCACCCATCCTAATACTACTCCAAGTTAAGCGCGCTTAATGTAACACCACAATTCTACCTGGCGAATATTATAAAAATCAGAGTTATAAATTTCCAACAAAACATGGGATGCTACACTTCAATTTAAAAACAATGGCAATCAATCACATTAAATCAGATACATAACACATGATTTCCGGATGAACCGATAACAACCTGTTTTAGTTTTAAAATTCAAAACAATTTCATTACTATGCAGCAGATTCACAAAATTCAATTTAAAATGACATAATCTCATGTCCAACTCAAAACAACTTCAAGACATCAAGTCTTTAATGAAAACTTAAAAATTCAGCAACATATTAAAATCCAACAATAAAGAAAACACGCGTTCATCCCCCCCCCCCCCCGAGTGTTACCTATCAGAGCGACCAACACCTGACTCGAGCTAATGAAGGTAAACGGCCTTCACTCTGGATTACCTGCACGTTACCAACATAGGGGTAACATTCAAACAGAAGGGGTGAGATATTAGAGTTAAATCATATAAAACTATCACTTCAAAGTATCAACATCACAAATCACTTCACTTCACATCATTATATCCAACAAGAAATTCAAGTCACCATTCAAGTCACAACACCTCACATCAATTCATACTTATGCAATATAAAATGAGACACTAACTATGCACATGCATGTGGTACCAACAGGGCTTCAGCCCTCATCGCTAAATTGCCAATTAATAGAGGCATCAACAAGGCATAAGCCTTCATCGCAGTTTGCCAGTCCAGGCCGTCGCAAAATATGCAAATGTATGTGACTCGATAAATGCGACATCACATACTCAACAACAACAAATCTCATCGCAAGGCATACGCCTATATCACTATTATTACAAATAAATATAGGTAATTCATCATCACAATAATTTCTGTAAGTTCGCATTATCAACAAAATAATAGCATCACACCATCAATGATATATCACAAAGAAAATAGCAGCATAATAAAGTATTCCCAAAACAGCCCCTTAAATCTCTATGTACTAGTTCCCTGTTACTAAATTATTATGCTACTAAACATTTTTAATTATCTTCCTGTTATCCTGTTCCAAAACATACTACTTGTTAATATATATTCTTCTGCTATTTTGTTGAGCCTGCTATTTAATTACAGCTACATACGACTACTCTGCCAAATTTATTAGTTTCTATTTCATAAAGTAACTTTGCTATTATTAAATCTACCTCTCATAATACCAAATAAGTAGACACATGTACTATATAATTTCACCTTTCTACAATATATACACGTTTCCTACCCTATACTTATTCTACTTACACAATGGGTATATATATACTACGCTTCAGTAATTATTTAACTAAGTCCGATGTAAAATTCATTTAAGAAATTTCACTAAAACTTGTTTATATAAAACAATTTGGAAAGATTCAAGTAGCACCAAAAAAACACACACAACATGCACCTGCCCCTAGGCATGTAAGAGTGTGCCCATCGACACATCACTTCATGGCCATCCCTATCGCTCAGCATGCATTCAATGCCTCTCAGCACACTACAGAAAAAGTGTGCCCCTCGGCACACTCTTCCCTTCCGGTCGACACCTTTTCATCCCTGTTACGCAGATTTCTGAATTTTACCCAATTTTCCTTCGTTTCTCATCTCAGATTATCTCAACCATTTAATCAAAGAACACAGTCATTAAGTGAGTCCAAAAGCTTCACAGAACCACAATTTTCCATGAACAGCAATATAATTTCACTTGGATGATAAAATTTGACAGGGACAATAACATATAAAACAATTATTTTGCAACCCAATTACATAAACACAGAGACAATTTCATATCAACCTAACCCCCACATAACATCCATCATATACCCAGTTATATAGCAAGAACCCCACCCTTACCCTGGTTTGGAGACTTCTCTATTTTGTCGATTGCACCTAGCTTTTGTCCTAGCTTCCAACCTTTTCACTTCTAAATCAGAATCCAAGTTTGAAAATTTTCCCAAATATCCAGCTACAGTGCGATGATGATATCTCACTACTCAGACCTTATTTTGAAGATTCCAACGGTCAAAATTTAGATATAGGTGTTGCGAACCTACCCTGAAAATTTGAGCAAGATCCAACGGTTCATTCTGTGAGAATCATGAATTTACCAAAGTCTGTTACATTGTCCATTTCCCAAGTGTCAGGGACTGTTTATCATGTGTCCCCGGTAGATCTGTTTCCTTCCTCCCAATTTAAAGGAAGGATGTTGTTTGTTTGTTTATTCCATATATAAAAATCAAAAAAATATATGTTGCTTTCATATCATCCATGTGGGCTCTCATGGTCCAAAATTGTGCTATTTTTTGTATTTAAGTCCCTCCTACCATGCTGAGACGAAGATTTCATCTTCCCATCATCAGGTATCAGGAACTTAAATAGGAGCAGTTGTTGTACCCCAATTTTTGACCATTAAGATCCCACCATAGCTTAAAAATTAGGATCATCATTTTCATCATAATCATCATGCATTTTTCATTTGTTAACCCAAAATACAAAAAAATTGTTGTTTGTTGCTTGTGTCCCAAGACAGGAGGCTGATCAAGAAGAGGCTAGGCAAATTAGGGTTTTGAGGCCCACAAGGGAATTCAAACTTTTTCTATGATTCAAAGGATTCTCTAATCAATATCAAGGTCCAAAGATGGGTCAATACAAGATCAATCACCTCCAAGTTCATCAGAAGCTCCAATTAGGGTTTTTGACCTAATTTCACTAGAGGGTTGACTTTTAATCAGGACATGGTTCCAAAGCTCAAACTATGATTCAAGGGCATCCAAATCAACATTATAGTCCTTTCATATCATTTATTTGAAGAGGAGATCTTGATTCATGTGGAAATCACAAAACTGCAGTTCATCTGGAAAAAGTCAACTGTGCAAGTCAATCTTTGACTTTTGAGAAAAATGGTCAACTATGGACTTTTAAGGATCCCAATCATCATCATATGGATATTGAAGACATTTGATCAAATAAAATTCAAAGAATTCATCAAGAATAAAAAAGTCAACAAAAGTCAAAATTAGGGTTTTAAGTGAATTTTGACCTAATTTTGGGAACTCCAAATTTGGTTACAAACTCAAAAATCTCCAAACATGGAAGTTGTAGATCTTGGCAAAACAAACAACTTATCACAATGCAACTTTTGGCTAAAAGGGATTATTTTGAGAGATTTTGGATTAAGAAGGTTTATGTTCAAAAAACTTAGAAAATTTCTAAGTGCTTTAACTTAGTTTTTTCCTAACTTTATGGCCTTTTTTCTCCATGATCCAAAAAGAGTTTGAGGAAACTTTGAACAAGTGAGTTGAAGTATGTAGCAAGGGCTTTCCAAAGAGATAAGTAGCATGAAAATCCATGGCTCCATCCAAGAGTTATGATTTTGTGAATAGGGCACCATGAACACTTGAAATGAAGCATTTTTATGAAGAACGTGAAGAACAAAGTCCAAAATTATTGCAAATATGTGGGAATCTCTCAAGTAAAGCCATTTTAACTTGTTCAATAGGCCATAATCAGAAGATTACACATTCTTTTGAGCTATGTGAAGGATAGAAAAACACTTAGAAAGGGGGGGTTTGAATAAGTGTAGCTTTAAAAACTCTTAAGATAAAAACAATTTGCACAATGATTTTTATCCTGGTTCGTTGTTAACTAAACTACTCCAGTCTACCCCCTTGGAGTGATTTACCTCATCTGAGGATTTAATCCACTAATCAACCTTGATTACAATGGTTTTCCACATAGATACCTTCTAAGTCTTCTAGAGTATTCTGATCACAACTTGATCACTCTAGGAAATCAATGCTTAGATACCTTCTAAGACTTCTAGAGAATCCGATCACATCTTGATCTTCTCTAGTTCCTTTACAAATGAATGTAAATAAATTCTTACAAGAGTTTTACAATGCTTCTTAATAAGCTACAATCACAACTGTGATATTTCTCTTAAGTTCTAAGCTTAATCTCACTAAGATATTACAAAAGTAATGAAGTGAGGTTGAAGATGAAGTTTGAGAGCTTTTCAAATTGACAGTGTTTCTGTATTTTGCGTGAAAGTGTTGTGTATCAATTTGTAACCTTGCTTCTCATCAGAACTTCTATTTATAGGCGTTTTGAGAAGATGACCTTTGGGAGCATTTAATGCGTTACGTGATCCGTACAGCATTGCATTTAATGTTTCACTCTTTTGTCAACTACCTCGAGCCTTGCTTTTCCTGCTTTAACTGACTTTGCCTTTAATAGCTTCTAACGTTCCTTTTGTCAGTCAGCGTAGCCTGCCATCTTGTACTTGCTTCTGATCTGATCTTTGTAGATACGTTTGAAATAATCAGAGTCAAACAACTTGGTGCAGAGCATCTTCTTGTCTTCTGACTTTGAAGTGCTTCTAGCGTGATACCATAAGAACTTCAGTGCTTCTGCTTCTGATCTCAAGTTCTTCTGATGCTTCAATAGACCATGTTCTGATTCTGCTTGACCATCTTCTGATGTCTTGCGAGAGCATGTTCTGATGTTGCATACTGAACCTTCTGAGTCAGTGCTTCTTAGCGCTGAACTTGTGCATACTCATCATATATTTCCCGAAATGGAAAATGCATAGGATTAGAGTACCATATTGTCTTATACAAAATTCATATACATTGTTATCATCAAAACTAAGAATATTGATCAGAACAATTCTTGTTCTAACACTATGGACCAAGTGTTTTATGCATTGTCCATGTTTCATGCCACTTATGAACTAAAGTCACCACTTCCATTTTGAAAAAGCTAGCTTTATGCACAAAGTCAATGCATTGAGCCTCTACATTGTTTCTTCTGCACCAAAAGTAATTCAAATCCCACAAGCAAGCCTCTAAGATCATATCAAGATCCTTGCAAGCATGCTTAAAGTTTGTACCATCCATTGAAACCATAACTTTCTCATTTCTTCACAAAGAAGCAAGATGGTACAAGATCACATGCGAGCTTAAAAATTATGAGATTTTTCCCTCCACAAACCCTAAATCTTGCCTATAAATAGAGGGTATCACTCCCTTGATCAATCACACCAGAATTCTCCAAAGTGACCCTCCACTTGAAATTCTCCATTTTTCCATCTTTGCACTTTTATAGTGATTCTGAGTTCTAGCAATTATGGGTGTCAACCAACACTTTGGACAACTTCTAAATATCATTTGGAAGCTTTCTAAACCTTCCATAACCCCTCAAAACTCCCCTAGCCAAAATTCACCATTTTCACTCCATTAAAGCTTCATTTAAGCTCATAACCCACCATAAACAAAACCAAACACTTTCAAACCAAATCAACCTTTCAAATAACTTCTATTTGTTATTTGAAAGCTATCCATAACATCCAAACACTTATCAAACACATAGAACCAGAAATCACCTTTCAAAAACTCCATTAAAACACCCTTTGAACCAAAGTTGTGATTTTCATTTTCATTCGTGCGTTTTCTGGCCTTTTTGTGTTGGATACCTTCTAAACATCATTTAGAAGCTATCCAAACACTTGTTTTGGATCTGTAACACTTGGAACTACAAGTTCCAGCCATAACTTTTTCTTGTTGCAAGTGAAATCGTGTTTGAGGTTGCAGGCACTTGTAGAACATTGTAAGCATTCCAAAAGCTTCCTTGGAGGTCCCTGAAGGTTTCCAGATAGTTGCAACACTTCCAGAATCACTCTAAGCAAAGATTTGATTCTAATTTTCAGAGGTATTAAACTGAATTTCGTGCATACTTGTTTAAGCATCAATTTGATCAGTTATTGTTGCCATTCTGTTTAGAATAATGTAGGTATTAAAAGCCCTAAGGTTTTGGGGCTTGATTATGTGTTTACAGAATTTAATTTGAAAATTGATTTTTAGGGTTCTTAGTCATTTTCCTGAAATTTGTATTCATACTTGATGATAAATGTTAGTTAGTTACATGGTTAGGTTTGTGTTTGAATACTGAGCATTTTGATATTTTATTTTGTTAAAATTGATTGATATTTGATGATGTTTGAAAATCCACCATGGTTGTGTTCTTGCTTGCTCTTCACAAAGAAGATGAAGTTGGTTTGGTGGGAAATTTGAATTTTGGCACTTTGTATAAAATATAATCAATTAGATTTGTTTTAGTAACGACTACATCGTTACAGCTCACTTGGTTACACACTTGCCTCTTAAAGCGCTTCATGACCCTTAGATCTGGGGTTCGAATACCCCTCGCCCCAGACCTTTTTGCTATTTTATTTTTTATGTTTTCTCACCTTGTTATGTGTTGTATGGAACTAGGATCACCCTTTGATCACCACACGCGCACAACTCAGTTGGTTGTTGTTTTGTGCATTGAGTGGGAGGGCGTGAGTTCAAGCCCTAGTGGCCACACCCCCTTATTTTTTATGACTTGTTTTTTTAGTTTTTCCATTAAACTTCAAAAACTCATAAAAAATAGTAGAATTAATATTTTTTATCCCTTCTTTTTTGTGTGATTTATTTATTTCATGTATTTTCATACCATGTTAAAAATCCCAAAAATATTTATTATTTCTTTATTTAAAAATTAATTAAAAACATGTCTTTTATGTTAAGAAAATCAACTAAGAATTGTTTTGTTTTGATTATTTCTTTCATATAACTTTGTGAATATTTTGTAAATATTTATTTAGGGTTAGAATAGGATGTCTTTGACCTCTTTATGTACCCTTAGACCATTTCTCTTAAAGAAATTGATATTTAAACAATTAAAATTAATTTGGTTTAGGAGTTATGTTTAAACCCTAATTCAAAAATCTAGGTTTAAAACCCTAATCCAAAAAACATGTTGATCTTTGTTTATCCATGATTAAATTAGTTTGTTATCTTGTACATGCTTGTTGATTTAATCCTTTTTTTTTACTTAATTGGTCTTTTAACCATTATCTTGTTAATTTCTCTTATTATTTATCTAACCCCATATATATCTCATCGTATCAATCGTTCATCATTCATACATGAGTTTGAATCCAAGGGTTTAGATACATCCATCACTCTTATTTGTTGATTATCATACTAGTTTGTTTGTTCTTGTGCCACATGATATCACACACCCACTTGAGGTGTTCATTGTTAATTGCTTAAGTTTGTTGTTTTGTCCAAAAGGATGGGAATGATATTGACTAAATTGTCAAAGGTACTCAAACTCTTTTCCAATCTCTTTTATTTTTGTGTTAAGTATTTTAAAGCTTTTCACTTGTTTTATGGTTTAGTATTGTTAAAGCTTAACCAAATACTTTTGTTTTCAAACCGTGGTACTAAGAATAGAATTATTCCCGGTGAAACTATTCTTAGTCCATTGACCTTTGTATTGTTAAAGCTAGGTCTTTTGTTTTTAAACCTTGGTGTTAAGAGAAGAATTATTCCCGGTGAAACTTCTCCTAACCCATTGACCTTGTATTTTAAAGCTTGGTCCCTTTTTATTTAAAAATTGTTAAGTATTTTAAAGCTTAACCTTTTAAACTTATTAGGTATTTTAAAGCCTAATCCCTTTTTAAACTTGTTAAGTATTTTAAAGCTTAACCCTCTTTTAAAAACTTTTGAGTATTTTAAAGCTCACACCCAAAAGGATTTTGGCCACTTTGGCCCCCTTTTATTTTCCTTTTTAAGAAGAACTACAAAAGCTCTGACTTTCCTATTGTTAAAGAGGTATGTAGGCCTAAGATGCGATGTCTTATCGAGCTCACTTTCAATAAAACTTCTCTTCCCATCCCCACCCTCTATTTCAAACAAGTTTTTCACATAGGATTTTCAAAAAAAAAGGTATGTATAAACAAAAGACATAACATAAAACAAAGACGTTCCCATGGAGTACCATGGATATGAGGGGTGCTTAAAACCTTCCCCTTGTATAAAAAACCCTCTGTAGCCAGAACTCTAATAAGTTTATTAGTTTTGATTTTAAAAACTTCCGTGGGTTTTATTTGCTCTTTCACCCATTCCTTTTTGGAAACAATAAATCGTGGTGGCGACTCTGTTTAAAAATGAGCTAAGTCTTTCACATGACTTTAGTTTCACCAATTTCACCGCTACACAACTCATCACAATATTTCACAACTTCAACAATTAACGCGAATTTCGCATCCAACTCTCTGACCCCCAAGTCGAGTTTAACAACACTTCGATCACTACTTTCCCGACATAACAATAACTCAACACGGTTCAAATCGATTACACACATGCTAATCATTTAACACTTCGCTACATGATCGTTACTAGCATCACAACCCCTCAACCATAATCTAACATATCAACATTTAAAGTAGTAACAACTATAACACACTTATACTTGGATATACAACATCGTAATATCATCTTAACAACATTTTCAACACCAAAATACATACACAATTTTATTCCCGTATGTCAATTATCAACAAAATATCAACAAATCTACTCACATCATCGTATCACTCTTATAGTGACATCAACACCACCAACATAATCAACTTCGTCATATTATGGAGTATCATTCTTTATTTACGAAAATCAACAACAAGATCACAACAACGGTAACAAAATTGTTATTGTTGATTATGTATTTTATGATTGGTAGATTTTTGTAAAACAAATAATATGAAAGAGAAGATAGGAGAGGTACAGAAGATGTCCTACAAGATGTCATAACATGTTGAGTTGAATATCTTCAACATCTGGAACAACATGTCATTTGAAGAAGCGCAAGACATCATGCCTGTTGAGTTGGAAGATTCAATCTGTTTTGATTAATGCAGAATATTCGGAAAATATTATGCAATCTTTGAAAGGCATAAATTTAAAGGTCGAAAGAATCAAGAAGAATATTGAAGAATAAAATACTTTCTATAATTGGATGCAATTTAGAAAGATTTGATTGAAGACCTATTTTTTAGCAGTAGTTGTTATTGGTTTGTAACAGCAATTATGCTGCAATTAGAAGCCCAAATCCAGTTGGGAATAGATTATAAATAGTAGCATTGTAACCTAGAAATTGAGGCCAGCCGAGAATAGAAACGATGTAATCATTAGGTCTAGGTCAGGTAAACCTCCCGGCCTGTGGGAAGGTTACCATTGTGATCCTCGAAGCCTATAGGCAAGAGGAGTATTGTTCTTGAAGGAAGCTTTGAAACAACTTCAAGATAGGAATTTGAAGAATGAAAACAATAGAAGGAGAGAAGGATATTAAGTCATTGATACAGTTCCTGGGACTGGAAAATGTAAAACACCATTGCGATGGTTGGGAGTGAGTAGAGGTTCTCATGTCTTAGATGGGGGATTCAAAGATAAAGATGTCATTGGGTAGGGACTAGGTAGACCAGAGGTTGTTTACCTATAAACCTGAGGTTGTTTACATAAAATAGTACTACTGATAATGAATCTTCTTCCTGGCTTGGTATGCCCCCATAGTAGGTGTGATTTCACTAAACTGGGTTAACGATTCTTGTGTTGTTTATTTTTTTTTATTACTACGTCTATACATTGCTGCCTAAATGTTGAATCAGATTTCTTAGCATCCTGTGTGACATCTGAAGTCTGACTTACCAGAATTTCAATTGGTATCAGAGCAGGCATCATGTTCTATCTCTGGATGAGATCTTGGGAAGATACTTTTTGGTTAGATCAAGGTATTGATACACGGTCCCTTGAAGGGGAGGATGGACTATGTTGTGTAAGGCAGGTGGTAGCCTTACTCTGTTAGTGTTTGATTTATTTTCAAACCTAACTTGGTATTCCTGGAATGATGTGTCTGTGCAAAGGCTGAAGACTGCTGAGGAGATAATGAGATATGTAGTTCCGCCGCATGGTATCTGATGTAAGCCTGGGTGTTTTGCTATGATGAAGGTTGTTCAAGACTATTTCAACCAACTTAGTGAAGGGGCCAAAGATACTTGATGATTATCTCTCAAGTTTCTTCATGAAGGTATTTTTTGATGGGACTGTTGAAGGAAAATTAGAGCAAGTCATCTTGGTCTCTAAATAAGTCTTCCTAATACTTGTCCTATCTAGGAAAGTGTCTATAAGCCTTGTTGTTGCTAAAGCTTGGGATGTGCTATTCTCATAACCAGGCTCAGTTCTGGAAAGACGATATGTCAGCAAGTATCCACTTCACTCAGATAAGCAAGATAGGACAAAAGGCTCTACCTTGTGTGGGAGGGTAAATCTGTTGTCATAAGGACAAATACTCTGACGGGAGCTGAGCATTTATCTGGAAGGTGCATATGCCTGAAACTATGAACTTTGATGGGAGACTTAGTTCTTATTTAGAGCTACTATGCAATTCGGCTATCTGTGTTCAGAAAGGGTGCCATGACGAAACTTCATATGAGGTTACTCATGTTCTAAATGATGTCTTGACATCATAATGGGTGGTTGATACTTGAAGAGTATGACCATTAGGATGGTGATCTGGAAATTCACGACTACAGCTGTGTCAGAGCAATTCCGAAATTGACATGCTATTTGGTGACATAATCAATTGTCTACTACTTAGCTCAGTTTATTTCTGATTCAAGCTGGAACTGAATTCTTGAATATGAGGGTCAAATTCATATCTCAAAGAAAATTATGTCAGGTGGAAGCTGACGTGATCATAATGAGTAATTAGCTGTGAGTGAGCTTGTATGTCCCCAGCAAGGAGTTGGGCACAAATTACTATAGAGGCTCCTTCAAAGCCATAGTATAGACCACTCACAAGTATTTGAGAGTGATGTTGAATCTGAGGTTGGAGCATCATTTCAAATATGTATCCTTGTTTTCAGCCAGGAAAGTGTGAGTGTCTCTGAGGGAAGCTTAAAATCAAAGGAGAATCAGTAGTTATGAAGAAAGCTTGTCTATAATTAATTTGTAAGTATGAATATTCATACGAGAGACTGAGTACTTATCCATCTTTAGGACGCTGTGCACAAATTACATTGACGGGAGACTTTGTATTTGTCCATTGTGTTAGAAAGATCATATGTTAGAGGTTGTTAAGGCTATGCTGATTTCTGAGTGTTTATTTTGTTATGGAGTTCAGATGTGTAACAAGTTGACTGACCTACAGAAGGTGTGAGACTCTAAAAGGTAATGTTTCAAATATTTTTATAACATCAGAGATGGAGTTGTCTGAGAATAAAAAGAAGATCTTGGCACTTGGTAGTACCAGAATTGGCAGTTCTGATGGTATGGAAGTGTATCTGATCTTAGTTATAGTAATATGTTCTGGAAAAACATGATTGCTATCATACTGAAGACAAGAGCAGAATGGCTGATGAATACGGGGTTTTTTCTACTCTGAGTTCCAGATAGTGGTAGTTTGGACCTTGTGTAGCAAGTTAGCTGGGAACATTTGTTCTGGAATATGTGAAAAATTCCTAATCAAGTGTATCTGGTGTGGAGGTAATTTTCTATATAATTTTTGTCTGTTTAGAGTCCTTTTTGTTTTTGGAAACCTAGACTTACTCTTAGTTTCCTGGGGTATTTTTTTGGGAGAAACATAGACTTACTCTTGGTTTCTTAGGGTGTGCTTGTTCTTGTTTTAATTTTTTTTGTGTTTTTTTTTCTTTTTCTCTTATTACCTTTTGTCAAGTTTAGACTAAAGAGGGGGGGGGGAAAGAATGCTACTGAGTCTAGTTTTGTGTTGACATATGGTTGACATTAGAGTCTTGTATTTTGTTTGTATTTTGAGTCTGTTGTTTTTTTTGGTAACTGATCGTACCTGATCAGGAGAATCGTCAAGGCGCAATATCTGGCTTGAAGAGCAAGATGGGGGGGTACCTGCAAGGTTCTCCGATGCTTAAGTCAGTAGCTATCAGAGAATGAGGTTTAGAGTTAAGAATAGAATACCTGACCCTCTAGTGAAAGAGGGTATTTATAGCCCCCAGCGCTGGGCCAAGGTTCCCTAATTGGGCCAAATCCAACTGGAGGCCCACGTGCTAGGGAACTGCCAGAACGTCCCATGCTAGGGCTGAGTCAGCAGGAGACTCACGTTCCGGATGATCATAGCGTAGGGTTCGGAGGTGGTTGACCGAATCCCCCGCTGCGTGACGCGTGGTCTTCATGCGTGGATAACTCCTTGACGGTTATCCAGTAAGTGGGCCCAAAGGTTTGAGCCTGCTCGGCCAGAGTCTTCGCGACGGGCAGCCCCTATCTGTTGTCCAGTAATTGGGCCCAAGGGAAGTGGGCCTGCTCGGCTGGCAACAAGGGTTGGGCCTGCTCGGCCCAGACCAGAACAGGAGCCCCCCAAGTCATTAGCCTTATAAGGGTGATGACTTTAACGAGGAGGTTTAGCCGAGCACGGGCAACGGTTCCAAATCATGGGCTCCTCGAGGGCTTAGGTCGGTTGCCAGTTGTCTTTGGTTTTTAACGTTTTGGTTGTCAGTTGCCAGCGTGATTGACAGGTGTCAGCTGTACAGGCTGTAATCATTACTGCGCCGTTTTTAGGGATGGAATTAAACGGCGTCTTTTGGAGTTCCCAAGACCCTTGGGACGTGTGGCAGCCTTTCATGGAGGGAGCCGTCTTTGGGGTGTAGGCAATGATGGCGTCTCCTAGGCTGCCTAGGCCATCATGACACCCTTTGGCCTTCTTTCCCTATATAAGGAGTGAGGAGGTCACTCATTTGACACTTAACATTTTCCAAGCCTTCAAGATTCGCTCACTGCTCTCCTCCTCGTCTCGTTCATATCTTCTTCGCTTTCTTCAAGTAAGTTCCTCGTCTCCTTCATATTTTTATTTAAGTTTTATGTATTAGTTTTGAGTGCGGAGGGCGCGATTGATGAGTGTGACGAGCAAGGTTTATGAATTAGGCGAGGAAACCTAGAAGATGATCGTTTCTCCCATGCGTTTGCCGAGTGAGTTTTGAGTGAACGGAGCTAGAATGTTTGAATGAGACGTCCAGTTTTTAGGATTACTAGGGAGTAGTATGAAGGCCACGAGCAGTGGAGGTTGCACGTCTCGGTGAGGGCATGAGTTTGCCGACCTCTGCTGCGTGCGACGTATATGCTCTGAGGGCACTTTAGCTCGTCGGCCATTTGACGATTGGGGGAGTTCTCCTCGTCCCTTTTCCTCGCCCTTTCACTTGACTTGCGGTGGAAGGGTGGATTTGACCAGTCGAATTCACGGTTTCCTCTGCTTTTCAGGTAAATGGCCGACGAGAACAAGGATGATGTCGTCTTCGACATTTCAGATGGGGAGGAAGCTGTTGGCTCGCAAGAGGACATTCCCTTCATCGAGACCTCCCCTCGGGCACTTGAAGAATGGGTGGCCGTTGCTCCGAGGATGATTGCATCGCGCTTCACGACGCGTCCTAGGGAAGCTTTTAACGTGATCGAGGATCTTGAGCAGGACGAGGAGCCTTCTTGGGGCGCCTTTGTGCCTAAATCTCATCAGAGGATCTGCTCGAGATTCTCTGGTCCTCGTTTCGCAATGTACGAGTTCGTCTTCAAGGAGGCTGGTCTCCGTCTTCCCTTCACTCTTTTGCAACGGAGTGTCTCCAGTTGGCTGCGCCTGTGCCCGTCTCAGCTTCACCCTAATGCTTTAGCGTTCTTAAGAGCCTTTGAAATCGTATGTGGGTACTTGGAGGTGGAAGCGACCCTGCCTCTTTTCTTCAGAGTGTTTCACTTGCAGAGGTTGCGTGATCGGGACGGCAAGTGGTGTTGGGTGTCGTTTAAGCAGCCGAAGAAGCTGTTCGCCATTTACCAGGACTCTATCAAGCATTTCAAGAGTCGATACTTTCTGGTTAAGCCACTTACCCCCGATGCCGAGAACCACTTGTTCGAGGAGCGCGAGTATATCGAGGATGGGGTGAGGAAGGTGGGTCCGTCTGCCCGGTTCCCGTTGGAGTGGCAGCCTGACCACTTCGAGCGGGGGACAGATTATTTCATCTTCCGTGACGAGGACCTCAATGAGCGTGATACTGGGGGGTATCAACGGCTCGCTTCCTACGTGGACGGGTTTAGGCCGGCAATATGTACGTATCCCAACGGGGATCCCCTATTCGAGGAAGATGGAATTCCCATGCTGGAGCCTCGGCACATCAACACCAAAGCTGTCCTCGAGTGCGGCAGTTACGGGGATGCTATGATTTTGTTAGGTGAGCTAGCTATTATTTTTTTAAACAATACCTTTTTGGTTCTAACTCTTTATTTTGCAGGAAAAATGGCCGACTTGCATGACAAAGTTATGAAGATGCGGGCCAAGAACAAGGGGGCCATCAAAGTGTCCGTGAAACGATCGCGGGTTGAGGAGGTCAAGGCGGCTGCCGCGAGTGTTCCCGACAGTGGCTCTCCTTCGTCAGTTAGGACGACCTCGCGTGGTTCTCCAGCCGGAAAGAAGCAAAAGAATGAAGGGACCATGGAGCTTCGTCCTCTTATCATTGACAACCCCTCCGAGGAGGACATAGTGCTGCCCTCTTGTACTCTGCATAGGGGACTCTTCTCAAAGAAAAATGTTCTCCTCGAGCGCGAGGAGGTGAGGCACATCGTCAGGCGGGACCGGGTGGCTCGAGACAAGGATTTGTCTGAGGACCTCGAAGGGATGATGAGGGTGGCCGCCTTGGCCTTGGCTCTTAATGCTCAGAAAGTCTGTCCTCAGAAGGACTACGATGCTCTCCAGATCAAATACGATGAGCTGGAGCACGAGTTCGAACAGTACAAGGACAAGTATGAGGTCCAGAGTGGCATAGTGGAGGACCTCGTTAAAGAGCGTAACAAGGTTGCGGACTTGGAGGCCGAGGGAAAAAGGCTCCGCGAGAGAATTGCTGAGTTGGAGAGGGCTCATCTCCTTGCTGCCGAGGAGGATGAGGACGAGAAAGCCTTGGTGACGCGTTCTCAGCTTCTGGGCAAGGTTCGGGAGCTGGAGATCGACTGTGTTGCTACCTTGGGGGTCGGTTTTAAAGCTGCAGTGGATCAGCTGAAAGTCCTCAACCCGCGCCTGGTGACGAAGGGCATTGGTCTATATCCCAAGGTCGTGGACGGGCGGATTGAATCAAACCCGGAGTTCGAGGACTGGGAAGACGAGCAGGGGCCCCCGGGTGATGACAACGGTGCCGAGGATGAGGACGGTGATGTCTGATCTGTTTATTCTTGGTTGTGGCCTGTGTGCCAATTTTGTGGCCTGCGCGCCAATATTTTGTGGCCTGCGTGCCAATGTTTTGTGGCCTGCGTGCCAATGTTTTTAATGGGGCGATGCCCGGATAATGTTTGTAATATTTGGATATCCCGGCCAGTTTGGTCGGATTTTAATGTCATTGTGCTTTATGTTTCAACATTTACTTGTGCTTATCTGATTTTATCGTTGAATGTTTTATGTCTATGCTCGAATAATGTTTGTGCTCGACCGAGGTTTATGGCCCGGGCGTGTGGGGAACGGTCCGGGTGCGCAGAGCAGGTGTGCGCTATAAGCGAGCTCGAGGCCGCGGTCGGGGCCAGGTGCTCGCAGCGTGAACGATCCCATCGCGAGCTGGGGTTCTGCCGTGCAGGTACTTCCGCGGAGGGTCTGTGTGTAAGGCCTGCCGCGTAGTCGGCTTTGCCTCCTGGTAGGGTTATCCGACTGAAGTTGTCGTGGAGCATACGCGCTTGTACCATGGCGCGAGTCCTTGCCCAGCTTTCCTCGTGTTCGTTACGAGCGTCCGAGTAGCGTTAGGTTTTTTCTAACTGTAGTAGCGTCTGAGTTTTTCAGCGTTCCAAGGTCGAGCAAGTTTTTCACCGAGTAGGTTCTCGAGGTAATACGCACCGTTTTCGGTTTTGTCGTAAACTCGGTACGGGCCTTCCCAGTTCGGGGCTAGTTTGCCTTCGCGTGAATCTTTCATGTTCCTACGGAGCACTAAGTCTCCGACTTCGAAGGAGCGCTTGATAACTTTGGTGTCATGTCTTAACGCTATTTGTTGTTTCAATTTCGCTTCTCGCAGGGAGGATCCTGTTCGGATCTCCTCGACCATGTCAAGCTCTTCTCTCATAGCTTCGTCGTTGAGTTCTTCCTCGAGAGGTGACTCAGTCCGACGAGACGGTTCTCGGATCTCCACGGGGATCACGGCTTCGGTGCCATAGGTTAGCCTGAATGGTGTTTCGCCCGTGGTTGAATGTGGGGTTGTCCTGTATGCCCAGAGGACGCTGTGTAGCTCTTCGACCCAGGCTTTTTTCGCTTCGCCCAGCCTTCTCTTCAACCCACGGAGAATGACCCGGTTGGCGGCTTCAGCCTGTCCGTTGGTTTGGGGGTGCTCGACCGAAGTGAAGTGTTGCTTTGTCCCGAGTTTGGCCACGAATTCCTGGAATTTTCTGTCCGTGAACTGGGTGCCGTTGTCGGTTATTATCGCCTGTGGTACTCCGAATCGAGCGAGTATGTTCCTCTTGTAAAATCGGAGTACGTTTTGGGATGTGATTTTAGCGAGCGCTTCAGCTTCTATCCATTTTGTGAAGTAATCTACAGCGACCACCAGGTATTTGTTTTGGTAGGACCCGACCGGGAAAGGTCCGAGGAGGTCCATTCCCCACGTAGAGAAAGGCCAAGGTGAGGAGAGAGATTTGAGCTCGTTTGGTGGTGCCAGGTGCATGTCGGCGTGACGCTGGCATTTGTCGCATTTCTTGACATACTCTTTGGCGTCCTGCTGCATGGTCGGCCAGTAATAGCCGGCTCTGAGGGCTTTCCTAGCTAGTGACCGCCCACCGAGGTGCTGGCCGTTAATTCCATCATGGAGCTCCTGGAGTACCTCTAGTGCTTGCGAGGCATCGATGCATTTAAGGAGGGGGATGGAGAAACCTCGTCGGTACAGCTTGTTTTCGAGGATAGTGTATGAGCACGCTCGTCTCTTAATTGTTGAGGCTTCTTTCGCGTCGGCGGGGAGCTCGTCTTTTGTGAGGAAGTTGTACATTGGGGTCATCCAGCATTGGTCGTCCCCAATGGAGAATATCTGTAGAGCTCGGGCGTTTTCGCCTACACTTGGCCTGGGCAGAATTTCTTGGATAACCGATTTGTTTCCCCCTTTCTTTCTCGTGCTCGCAAGTTTGGACAGTATGTCGGCGCGCGAGTTGTGTTCTCGGGGGATATGCTCGACTTCTGCTTTGGCGAATTTTTTCATCTTATCTCTGACGAGCGCGAGATATTCGGCGAGCACGTCGTTTTTGGCCTGGTATTCGCCGCTGATATGGGATGCGACGAGTTGGGAATCAGTGTAGATCTTGATCTCTCGAGCCCCTATGTCCTCGGCGAGTCTCAGTCCCGCGAGGAGGGCTTCATACTCGGCCTGGTTGTTCGACGTGTTGAAGGAGAGGACTAAGGATACTTCTATGATAAGACCTTCGTCGTTTTCCAAGATAATGCCTGCCCCGCTGCCCGAGCTGCTTGACGCGCCATCTACGTAGATGGTCCACTTGTCTTTAGTTGCGTCGGGCGAGTCGGCGATAGAGGTCATCTCGGCCACGAAGTCCGCCAGTGCCTGTGCTTTTAGTGCCTTCCTGCTCTCATACTGTACGTCGAATTCTGAAAGCTCGAGGGACCACCTTAGCATTCTGCCGGCCATGTCTGGTCGGCTGAGGAGTTGCTTGATGGGTTGGTCCGTCCGAACAAAGATTGTGTGGGCGAGGAAGTAGTATCGTAGCCTTCTGGCCACTATTACTAGGGCCATGGCGACTTTCTCGGTCTGTTGGTATCGCACCTCGGGTCCCTGTAGGGCTTTGCTGGTGAAGTACACGGGTTTTTGTCCGTCTACGGTTTCTCAGATCAGCGCCGCGCTGACAGCCTCGTTTGAAACGGCTAGGTAAAGGTACAGAGGCTCGTTGTCGTCTGGTCGAGAAAGGACGGGCGGTTCGGAAAGTACTTGCTTAAGGTGTGCAAGTGCTTGCTCGCATTCTTCGGACCATTCGAAGGCTGCTTCTTTGCGTAGCAGTTTGAAGAAAGGGAGGGCGTGCTGGGCGGATTTCGCGACGAAACGTGAAAGTGCAGTGAGCATCCCGTTTAAGATTTGGATGGATTTTTTATTGTTGGGAGTAGGGAGTTCAGAGAATGCTCGGCATTTATCTGGGTTGGCTTCTATTCCTCGTTCGGTCAGATAGAAACCGAGGAATTTTCCTGCCCGGACGCCGAAGGTGCATTTCTCTGGGTTGAAGCGCATCTTGCAGGATCTGGCCTGCTCGAACACGCGCTCGAGATGGGAGGTGTGGTCGGTGTCTTCTCGAGATTTGACGATCATATCGTCCATGTATACCTCGAGGGTGTCGCCGATCTCCCCACGAAACACTTTGTTCATCATCCGTTGATACGTGGATCCCGCGTTTTTGAGGCCGAAGGGCATTACGTTGTAGTAATAGTTGTCCGACTCGGTCATAAATGCCGTGTACTGCTTGTCGCTCCTCGCCATGGGGATCTGGTTGTAACCTGAATAAGCATCCATAAAAGACAATAGTTTATAGCCGGCCGAGTTGTCGACCAGTCTATCAATGTTTGGTAAAGGATAGGCGTCTTTTGGACATGCCCGGTTAACATCAGTATAATCAACACACATTCTCCATTTTCCATTAGATTTCTTAACAAGTACAACGTTTGAGAGCCAAGTTGAATACTTGGCCTCGGAAATAAAATTTGCCTCTAGGAGGTCTTTTACAGCTTTCTCGGCAGCCTCCGCTTTCTCGGGAGACTGCCGACGCCTACGTTGAACTACGGCCTTTGCGGCTGGATTGATGGAAAGGTGGTGGCAGGCGACCTCAGGGTCGAGTCCGGGCATTTCCGCGGCGCTCCAGGCGAACAGATCAGCATTGGCTCGAAGGCAGGCTATGAGTTGCTTCCTCGGAAGGTCTGGGATCCCTTTACCGATTTTCACTGCTTTGTCAGGGTTTTCGCCCAAGGGGACCAGCTCGAAATCTCCGTCCGGAACTGGTCGGAAGGGGTGAGGTGACTTCGACCTCGTCTCTTCCCCAGTCTTTAGTTCTTCCTCTGCAAACCGGGCATCCAGGTCGACCGAGCTGACGTTGGTTGTCTGATGCTGGTCTCCTCGAGGATGCTTGTCTTCGGCCCTTGGCTTTTTGTTGGAGCTGGTCGGCGGAGCGATCAGTTCTAATCCTTTGACGGAGGCGTCGAAGATTCTTCTGGCTGCTTCAATATCGGCGTTGATGGTGGCCACTCGTCCTGTCCTCGTGTAGAACTTCATCTTCAGGTGGACAGTGGAGGGTACGGCGGTCAGTTCGGCCAGAGTGGGGCGTCCGATGATGCAGTTGTACAGGGTTTTGCAGTCGATCACCAAGAACCTAGTTTTGACTTGCCTAGAAGCCTCCCCTTCCCCGAAGGTGACAATCAGCTCGACGTAACCCCATGGTTTAGTGGTAGCTCCGTTGAAACCTTGAAGGTCCGAACCCACATAGGGAGTAAGATGCGAGTCGTCCAGCTGGAGTGTCCGGAAGAGATGGGAGTACATGATGTCGACCGAGCTTCCTTCATCGACTAAGACTCGTCGAACATCGAAGTTCGCCATTCTGGCTCGGACGAGCAGAGGAATCGTGGCGTTTGGAGCTCCACCGGGCAGTTCTTCCAGGTAGAAGGTGATTGGTTCAGATTTTCCTCGAAACTTTCGCAGTGTAGGGCCGAGGTCTGTGTTGGCGCTGAGCAGCTCATCGAACTTTCTCTTCACTGAACTGATGGGGAGGGAGCCTGGATCTCCGCCGTTGGAGACGACCATGGTAAATGGGAAATTTTCCTATTTGCTGAGTGCGGTGAGGATCCCGGCAGATAGCATGAAATCCTCTGGGCGAGTGACGGACAGTGCTACTTGTAGGGGCCTGTTGTCCGGCGAATTCCCTTCGTCAGAGTTTCTGTGGTCGTCCCTTCGGGAAGGTTCCCCTTTCTGTGTGTATTTTGAAAGGCGACCTTCCTTGATCAGTGTTTCAATAGCATCCTTGAGGTGAATGTGTATCACCCTTCTAAACCCCACGGAAATTTATAAAATAATTTTCAGAGTAAAACATGAAAACAAGGGTGCCACAATTTAATTTAAAACAAATTATCATAAATTCATTGTCATGCTTTCACTAAGGAACAATCTGTCATAATACATAAACATCTCATGTTTACCCAGCGGAAAATTCATCATACGGATAAGCATAACATCATCTATGCAATATCCCACATAATTTAATACAATAACAACACGATAGAGTATCATCATAAACTCTAATCTAACGTTCCCCCAGTGTTACAATATCAGAGCATGACACCTGACGCTACACTAATACACTGACTTATGAGCTAATCCTCACCAAGTCGAAAGCAGCTATCCTCAATCTGAAAATGTCAACAGTAAGGGTGAGTCTCATCACAGTTAACAAATGTTATTGCATCTTAAATAACAACACATCATAGTTATATCATTCACCCAATTTCATCATATTCAGATTATCAGGAACACCTATCATTTACACAAACATCAACAGAACACATCTTTCAAACAGACAATCATACTCAACATTAAGTCAACAAAACACACAACCAACACATCATCAATATTTATAACACTGGAATACATCCAATCATGTTATAAAAGTATGCATATGTATGAACTGACACTATGCATGTGGTACCAACCCATCAAAATGGGAATAACCCATGACCGATCCAACATCATCAAGATACGGCCCTGCCAGCACAGATTCCACACAATGGGAATCATTCCCTTCACTGATCCAACACACCCTTATGGATACAGTATCATTAATGAACATGAATGAATGCAACATATACAACATACTATACCATCGTCAAGTCTAATGAGTAACATCATCAAATACCCATTTCATCATCATCATCATCATCAAAGTATGTTTATATACATTAGCATCATTCATATATAATCAATCGTCATCATCATCATCATTAAAGAACATACAAGTGTCCACATCAATCATCATCATCAAAAATAAGGACACACATGTATTCACATCATTTCAAAGCAAATCAGTCATCATCATACGACTCTAAACAAATCATCACATCATCATATTTTTTCAAAACAACATCTCATATTGTCACATTTCATCATATATGTCAACAATACATCATCCAATTAAACAAATCGTCACATGATTAATATTTCAACATATCATGTATTTAACACATCTCATCACATATATGTACAATACATCATACACCAAGAAATAAAATCATATTTAAAAATAATTGGATCCACACCTCATTTCATCATTTAAAACATAGGTTATCTCATAAGATTCATCGTGCTCGAAACGACACTAAAAACGGACCTACGGTTCGAAAGTTACACATCATTTAACTTTTCAAGAAAACAACTAACGCTACAGCACGCGGCGCAACCAAGACTTCGCGGCGCGACCTGAAGCACACAAACACGTTCGCGGCGCCAACCTATGCACGCGGCGCGATGCGAGGAAAAAGTACGCCTTCGCGGCGCCAACACTATGACGCGGCGCGAACTGGCGATTTCACAGATTTTCGGGTCTGCGTCAGATCCTGCGATCTGACTCAATCTGAGTCCAAAACTGACTCTAAACGTCATATACAGGCAATTAATCATCAATTGCATAATTATTCATCATCACACATCAAAACAACACATAATCAATCAATAATCCATGCAATTTTCAACAATTCATAACCTCCCTAAACCCGACATATAATCCAATTGACTCAACAACATCCCTAATCAATATTATTATCCAAGAATACGATAATAGATGATAACTGGAGAGTCCCCCCTTACCTTAGCCAAAGATTCTTGATTGGTCTCTCCCTCCATTGCTCCTCTTCACGTACCAGCCTCCCAATCCCTCATCTCCACTGCTCTACTTTTCACGTTCCTTTTCTTATTCTCAATTCCTTATTTTTGTGAAAAATAACATTTTAATTAGTAAAGGGCTTTACTAACATAGCACCCCCTCTTTACTAATACCACACTTGGCCCAATAGCCCATCTCATAATTCTTTCCAAATAATTCCACAAAATACCGAATAATTCCAACTAATAATTTAATTTCCGATTAAATTAAAATTAGAAAATACGGGGTGTTACAGAATGCATTCCTCGGTCAGGTGTCCATGGCTCCTGTGGTATTTGCAGTACTTGGACTTGTCGGTTCCTGGCCTCGCGGGGTTTGACTTCGGGGGTCTGATGTTCGACTTTTTGAAGTCAGTGTTTTGGCATTCGGCTAGGATCCTTTCCCGTGAGGCGTTCAGCGGGGTATATTCGTTGAAGCGACCAGAAGGTCCCCGACGTTCTTTGATGTCGAGAGACCTGTCGTCTTTCCTTCTCTCGTGCCCGCGCCTCGAAGTTGAGGGCTCATGGTTTGAACTGCGAGCGGCGTCGTTGTCCCGTGACGCTCTCGTGGTAGCAGCCTCCGCTTCCTCATATCTGATGAAGGCCTGAGCCTTGCGAAGGAGGGCGTTCATGGAGTGGACTTCCTCAATCTTGATGGCCTTTTTGAAGTCGCTTCCGGGGAGGAGCCCTCTTTCGAGTAGGTACCTCTTCATGTAGTCCGCGGTCTGCACTTGGACAGCTTCTTTGTTGAACCTGTCGAGGTAGTCTCTCAAAGATTCGTTGGTACCTTGGATTACTGCCTCAAGATTTGCTTCTGATTTCGGTTGCCGATGAGACACGGTGAAGTGGCTTAGGAAAAGATCCTTCAGTTCAGTCCAGGAGTGGATGGAGTTAGGGGGCAGATTCCTGTACCAGTTCATCGCGCCTTTCCTTAGCGTGGTCGGAAAGATGCGGCATTTGATGGATCCTCGTACCACATGGTAGTCCATGACAGCTTCGATGCTCCTTATGTGGTCATCGGGGTCGGTGGTCCCGTCATAGTGGTCCAAGGCTGGTGGTTTTTCCATCCCCCGGGGGAGACGAACACGCCGGATTTGCTCGGACAAGGGACTGCGGAAATCTTCTTCGTCGCTAGGCTCAGGGGAGTTTGAATGTCTGCCCCGCTGGGATTTAGTGCGTGGTTTGCCCGAGATTTTGCGGTTGTCTTTTGGAGAATGCTCGCGGACTTTCTGCACGGCTTTGGAGGGGCCTCGGTGCCCCTGCTCGGGTGAAAGACTCTTGGCTTCAGTGGTTTCAGGTTTCTGATTCTTCCGAGTCTTTCGAGGTGGAGAGCGGGAATAAGACCGTTGGCGCCGGTTTCTTCTCGAGGGGGAGCGAGACCTAGATGGACTGCGCTTGCGATTTCTCCTCGGAGGAGACCGCGAAGAGGAATAGGAACGTGACCGATGGCGTCTCCGTTAGGGGGAGCGATATCGTCGCTTCCTTTCCAGGTCGTGGATGCGGTCGCCCTGTAGGCGGATGAGGCGGTTGGTTTTCTGCAGCTCCTTGAGTAGGAGGATGGCGGTTGGATCAGCGCCCTCGGGAATGTTGATCTGTTCCTCCTCGTCCGGGCTACGGCTTCTGCGTCTGCCAGAGGTGTGGGTGAACGAGGAAGCGGGTTGCCCGTCTCGGATATCAGTTTCATTCACCACTTGGAGCTGCTCTGGTTCAGTCTGGGGCCGGGTCTACCCGTCTTCCCCGTTCTAAACTTGTCCTTCAGGATGGGTTTGTTCGACGTTCTGGACTTGTTGAAGGCCGTGCACATGTTGAATGTGCTGAATCTGTTGCCTCTGGGGATGTGAGGTCTCATGCCTCTGCCTTCTCTGTCCGGCAAGAGCACGTTCCTACCGACGGTGATTCGTCACTTCGCGGCTGGAATCTTCAATCAGTTGTTCCAGGACGAAGGGATCAGGACTAGGTATGTTGTTGTTGGCCATGACAATGGTGAAAGGTTATGCTTTGATCTTTGTTAAAGAAGGGGGAGCAAGGTTCCCACAGACGGCGCCACTGATCGTACCTGATCAGGAGAATCGTCAAGGCGCAATATCTGGCTTGAAGAGCAAGATGGGGGGGGTACCTGCAAGGTTCTCCGATGCTTAAGTCAGTAGCTATCAGAGAATGAGGTTTAGAGTTAAGAATAGAATACCTGACCCTCTAGTGAAAGAGGGTATTTATAGCCCCCAGCGCTGGGCCAAGGTTCCCTAATTGGGCCAAATCCAACTGGAGGTCCACGTGCTAGGGAACTGCCAGAACGTCCCATGCTAGGGCTGAGTCAGCAGGAGACTCACGTTCCGGATGATCATAGCGTAGGGTTCGGAGGTGGTTGACCGAATCCCCCGCTGCGTGACGCGCGGTCTTCATGCGTGGATAACTCCTTGACGGTTATCCAGTAAGTGGGCCCAAAGGTTTGGGCCTGCTCGGCCAGAGTCTTCGCGACGGGCAGCCCCTATTTGTTGTCCAGTAATTGGGCCCAAGGGAAGTGGGCCTGCTCGGCTGGCAACAAGGGTTGGGCCTGCTCGGCCCAGACCAGAACAGTAACATCTTGCAACACTGGTTGGGTATGGCATTATGTAAGTCCAGAACTTTGAGTATGTCGTTGCTATCCTGATCATGCCAAGTTTGTGATATCCAAAGGATTGTGAAGGATTGCTGCAAGAGTTTTCTATCGGCATGTTTGTTACCTACGAAATTTGAAGATGACTATTAATGGCTATGAAGTTGTTGCAAGAGATATAAAGAAGAGGAAATGTCTGACCAGATGTCAGGACATGTTTAAAGACATGCCATTCTTGAGTCAAACAAGGTAGATGCTCAGCAGATAAGGCCTAGCACTGCCAGATAGAAGTGTCAGTGACTGTGCGGGAACTTTATTGGAAATAAGTCTCTTCTAATATTATCAGGCTCAAGCAGTGAATGGAAATCTTGGAAAAGGACATTCTGAAAGATAACATCAAAGCTCTGTCAGGAGACCGTGTCCATAACTATGCATGCGCTATCTTAGGAAATTGGTTCTTCCATAAGAATTGGTCCACATCCAGAAAAGGTAGTCAAAAAGCAACCATGGAATTGGAATACTTTTCGGATTGACTACGCACATGGATGTTTTATCTGATCAAAGGAAACAGTCCAACAGTGTTAAAAGCATTCAAAGTTTTTGGACGGTGCACATTGGGCTGTGGTGTTTATTCCTTCCCCTAATAACGCCTTCCTTGACCAGTTAATTTGTCATTCCTTCAAGGATCGTTACTCCCTAAGATTGTTATCAGCCTATATATAGAGCCTTCCGCTTTCATCGGTTCTCGGTGTGTTGAAATGCTAGGCACTATGAGGTTCTTACGGGTAAGGGTAAGCTGTTCTTGGGTTTGGTTTTGTAATGGCCTTAGTTGTCAATTTTTGGCCAAAAAGGGGGAGAATGAGTGTGTTACTCAGATTAAGGTTAAGTATCACACTAAGGTTGAATATTCTCTAACTCAAGAATTACTACTATACCAGTACATTACCCTCCGTTTCATTCCAATCGCAATCTCGATAATACCATTACCTTTCTTCAATCCATTCATCAACGACATATCGAACTTGACCTTACCCCAACAAACCGCGACAATAAACAATTAAGCTAAAAAAGCTTCTCGTCTCTTCAACCCATAATCTAAGTATCTCGACAATCATCACTACGTACCATTTAAATCAATTTTAGGTACTGGAACCATTTTTGTTGAGAGGAACGTCGCGCTAGCTTCCTAATGCTTCAAATGGCGTCCCAAACGGAGTTACGGTCCAAAAATTATGAATCTCCAAAGTTTACTAAAAATTGGAAACACCGACATCATACACCGATACCACAAAGTCTCATTGCACTCCGATTTAAATTCATATCCTGAACAAGAAACCATTTTTCCAAGAAAGTACATTGTATGAGCTTTTCCCCGATTTGAACGGTGCGTCAAACGGATACTCGAGTCAAAAGTTATGAATTTTTGAAGTTTCCCCAAAAACAAGAAAAATTCCTACGAACAGCCCTCAGGTTCATACCAATTCTTCACTAAAATCCAACTAGTTCAGCCACCTTTCATGAAATAAACACTTATCCATCCATACCTAACATACGGTATTAAGTTGGAACCATAAAGCATGAATTCTATCACATTTTAAAACCTCACTCTTCTTATAACTCAAGAGACACGGTAATTCTCCAAAAATTTTCGTCTTCGAAACACCAAGACCATCCCTTCTCAAAAAACTACTCATATCCTCGAGTTCCGACTCTGACTCGCGATTCAAGGAATTCCCACAACTTCAACAATTTCTACAATTACTCACAAGGATTCCATGACAATGTATACAACAATCTGTCACTCTATCATTGTTCAAACATCGACATCGTACGCAAGGGCTACTCAAAGCGACAACCTCACAGTTCACCAGCAGCGCTGAAACATCGCAACTTTATGAATTCCATCTTCTACAAATCATCCTTGTTACTTAAAAAACACCTTCAAAAACATCAGGGATTTATACTTTACTCGTATATCAACAACCGATACATTACTCCTCATCCTTCGAGAAGTAAACATCAACAATGTCTGACCATTCTCCTTCAAGGCGTTCCAACTTGATTAACAAACAAAATCTCAAATCCATGCCACCTTAGGATTCGAGAAGCAACCAAAACGTCAACAATACTTGCACTGTTATCATCAGCAGCACACTAAACCAACATCTTTCAATTGGAACATCTCCGAGAAGCAAAGCTTCTCCCCCACTTATCTCAAACTATCTCCTGCAACAATCAATTGGAAAAGAAAACAAGTACTGACAGTGTTTCGCACACATGTCACGTACTAAGAAACAACATGTTGACAATATTCAGCTGTCACACTACTCTACTGACTCGACAACTTGGTCGGACGAACCGACCTGCTCTGATACCACTAATGTAACACCCTAATTCTACCCAGCGAATATTATAAAAATAAGAGTTATAAAATTTCCAACAAAACATGGGATGCTACACTTCAATTTAAAAACAACAGCAATCAATCACATTAAATCAGATACATAACACATGATTTCCGAATGAACCGATAACAACCTGTTTTAGTTTTAAAATTCAAAACAATTTCATTACTACGCAGCAGATTCACAAAATTCAATTTAAAATGACATAATCTCATGTCCAACTCAAAACAACTTCAAGACATCAAGTCTTTAATGAAAACAACTTAAAAATTTAGCAACATATTAAAATCCAACAATAAAGAAAACACGCGTTCATCCCCCCGAGTGTTACCTATCAGAGCAACCAACACCTGACTCAAGCTAATGAAGGTAAATGTCCTTCACTCTGGATTACCTGCACGTTACCAACATAGGGGTAACATTCGAACAGAAGGGGTGAGATATTAGAGTTAAATCATATAAAACTACCACTTCACAGTATCAAAACCACAAATCAATTCAATTCACATCATTATATCCAACAAGCAATTCAAGTCACCATTCAAGTAAAAGCACTTCACATCAATTCATACTTATGCAATATAAAATGAGACACTAACTATGCACATGCATGTGGTACCAACATGGCTTCAGCCCTTTTTGCAAAATTTCAAATTAATAGAGGCATCAATAAGGCATAAGCCTTCATCGCAGTTTGTCAGTCCAGGTCGTCGCAAAGTATGCAAATGTATGTGACTCGATAAATGCGACATTACATACTCAACAACAACAAATCTCATCGCAAGGCATACGCCTATATCACTATTATTACAAATAAATATAGGTAATTCATCATGACAATAATCCCTGTAACTTCGCATTATCAACAAAATAATAGCATCACATCATCAATGATATATCACAAAGAAAATAGCAGCATAATAAAGTATTCCCAAAACAGCCCCTTAAATCTCTATGTACTAGTTCCCTGTTACTAAATTATTCTGCTACTAAACATTTTTAATTAATCTTCCTGTTATCCTGTTCCAAAACATACTACTTGTTAATATATATTCTTCTACTATTTTGTTGAGTCTGCTATTTAATTACTGCTACATATGACTACTCTGCTAAATTTATTAGTTTTTATTTCTTAAAGTAACTATGCTATTATTAAATCTACCCCTCCTAATACCAAATAAGTAGACAGATGTACTCTATAATTTCACCTTTCTACAATATATACACATTTACTACCCTATACTTATTCTACTTACACAATGGGTATATATATACTACTATTCAGTAATTACTTAACTAAGTCCAATGTAAAAGTCATTTAAGAAATTTCACTAAAACTTGTTTATATAAAACAATTTAGAAAGATTCAAGTAGCACAAAAAAAAACATACACAACATGCACCTGCCCCTCGACATGTAAGAGTGTGCCCATCGACACATCACTTCATGGCCATCCCTCCGATCAGCATGCATTCCATGCCTCTTAGCACACTACAGAAAAAGTGTCCCCCTCGGCACACTCTTCCCTTCCGGTCAGAACCTTTTCATCTCTGTTACGCAGATTTCTAGAATTTACCCCAATTTTACTTCGTTTCTCATCTCAGATTATCTCAACCATTCAATCACAGAACACACTCATTCAGCGAGTCCACAAGCTTCACAGAACCACAATTTTCCATGAACAACAATATAATTTCACATGGAGAGTAAAATTTGACAAGGACAATAACATATAAAACAATTATTTTGCAACCCAATTACACAAATATAAAGACAATTTCATATCAACCTAACCCCTACATATCATCCATCATATACCCACTTATATTGCAAGAACCCCACCCTTACCTTGGATTGGAGACCGCTCTATTCTACCGATTGAACCTAGCTTTTGTCCTAGCTTCCAACCTTTTCTCTTCAAAATCAAAATCAAAAGTTGAAAATTTTCCCAAATATGCAGCTATAGTGCGATGATGATATCTCACAACTCAGACCTTATTTTGAAGATCCCAACGGTTAAAAGTTAGATATAGGTGTCGCGAACCTACCCTCAAAATTTGAGCACGATTCAACGGTTAACGAATCGAGAATCGTCGATTTAGTGGGACTACTGCAAGAAAAACGGGAATGAGTTTCTCTCCTCTTTTCTCTCTTCTCTACAACTTCCCATGACCAATTCCCCAAGACTTTTCCCCTTCTAATTAACCTAATCCTTATATAATTAACTTAACCTAATTTCATTAAACCTATTGGGCCTAACATTCACACCCCCACTTATACTACACAACCATAGAAATAAGCCCAACAAAATCTTATATTATTCTAATATATTACTACTACAAATCAACTTAAATAATCAACTCAATAATTCCACTAATTAATTAACTTAGCAACTCATCACAATAATTCACAACTTCAACAATAAATCCAAAAATAATTTAATAAAATAATTAATTAAATTATCGGGCGTTACATTTAATTGTAGAGTTCTTATGGAACGGGCTACCAAAAATAAGATACATCTTGTTGGTATAGGTAGTACCCATCAATCCTTATAAGTTTTCCTTCAACCATGCAGTTCCATATCTACACGACCTCAATATTCCTCTCATTCCAATCTGGCGACCACTCCTTGCCATTTTCGGCCTCGAGTGTTACATGTGGTACAACCACCTCTCGCCTTTTTGGCCTGGGGTGTTACAATCAATGTATTGTAAAAGTATAAGAGTATTTCCTAAGATATTAAGAACAATCTAACACACACACAAAAATATGTTAAAGTCTCTCTCTCCTTTTATAAAATCACTTTAAAATGTTTTACGCATTTACCTAGTTTGTTACTAGCATGGTTAAACCCTTAGTAGTGTTCTTTACACTAGATAATCAATTAACATACTAGGGTTGTGATAACTAAACTAGCAAGTGTGCTAAACTCGTTGAAGTAATAAAATAACCCACGTTCAAACATTTTGAAGAAACACTTCTAGGATTGGTGTATTTAATAGAACCAACTTCTTGTGAAAAAGCACTTCAAGATAATGAATGGATTTTGGCCATGCAAGAAGAGCTAAATCAGTTATCTAGAAACGATGTTTGGGATTTGGTTCCTAAACCTAAGGGAACTCACGTTATTAGAACAAAGTGGGTATTCAAAAAAAAGCTAAATGAGAAAGGTGAAGTTGTCAGAAACAAGGCACAATTGGTTGCACAAGGTTATAGTCAACAAGAAGGGATTGACTATCATGAAACCTTTGCTCCATTCGCAAGGTTAGAATCTATTCGTATCTTAATATCATTTACTATGAATAATAATATTATCTTATATCAAATGGATGTCAAAAGTGCTTTTTTGAACGATTGTATTTCTTAAGAAGTATATGTTCATCAACCTCCTAGTTTGGAGAATATTAAGTTTCCTTAACATGTCTTCAAGCTTAAGAAGTCACTGTATGGTCTTAAACAAGCTACTAGAGCTTGGTATGATAGACTAAGTGTCTTTCTTTTGGAAAATGGCTTCTCAAGAGGAAAATTGGATACCACTCTATTCTGTAAAAACTCTAGATGGTCTTATGATATGTCAAATATATGTTTATGCTATTATTTTTGGTTCTGCTAACCCATCTATATGTCAAGAATTCTCTAAGCTTATGCAGGCTGAATTTGAAATGAGCCCGATGCAAAAGCTAAAGTACTTTCTGGGTATTCATATCAATCAGACACCAGATGTTTCTTACATTCATCACATTAAGTATACAAAAGAGATCCTGAAAAAATTTGATATGACAGAATGTAAACCATCGAAGACGCCGATGCATCCTACTTGTATTCTTGAAAAAGAAGAAGTAAGCACAAAGGTTTGTCATAAGCTCTGTCATGGTATGATAGGCTCTCTTCTTTATTTAACTACTTCTCGATCAAATATTTTATTTAGTGTCTGCTTATGTGCTTGTTTTCAATCAGATCCTAGGGAAACTCACTTAACAGCTGTTTAGAGAATCCTAAAATATCTGAAAGGAACGACTAACCTTGGCTTGATGTATAAGAAAACATCAGAATACAAGCTATCAAGGTTCTGTGATGCAGATTATGCAGGAGATAGAATTGAACGCAAAAGCACGTCTGGTAATTGTCAATTTTTTGGTGAAAATCTTATCTCTTGGTCCAGCAAAAGACAATCAACAATTGCATTATCTACTACTGAAGCAAAATACATATTTGCATCGTTATGCAGAACTCAGATGCTTTGGATGAAAAGTCAATTGGAAAATTTTCACATATATGTAAGTAATATCCCTATCTTTTGTGATAACACTGCTGCTATTTGTTTAAGTAAGAATCCTATTTTACTTTCAAGAGCTAAACACATAGAAATCAAGCATCACTTTATAAGAGATAATGTTCAAAAAGGGAAACTTCTTTTAAAATTCAAAAATACAGACCATCAATGGGTTGATATTTTTACAAAACCCTTAGCTGAAGACAGATTTCTATTCATTCTGAAACACATGAGAATGGAGTATTCTCCAGAATGTATCTTGAATATATGTGTTTTTCTTTCTTCTATGGAAAATAAGATATAAATCTTACGAAAGCTAGCATCTCTGAAAAATGATACTTCTACAAGTTATAAGATGTCTTAATCAGAAACATCTTCAGTCAGAAATTTGCTGGTTTCCTGACTCGAAGAACATTAAGTCACAGGTTCTAAAATAAAAGTGTATGATTTGATTTATGTACTTATATCAAGTTAGTTTATTTGAACATAACCACGAGCAGTGTGAAATATCATTGAGAATAGTTAAAAATTATCTAAATTTCACCTCTTTTTTATTTCTTTACACATTTTTAAAATAAAGGATAAACCTGATGAATCAGTTATCGTTTTTTTTTTTGCTCTGACAAAAATCCTGAATTTTGTTACAACCAGATCACGTGACAAGACCATTTCCTTCATCAAAACCTTCTCTAAAATGATTACTAATGACAAAGTCAAATTTTTACTTTAACTTTTTGATTATGACAAAAAGGGGGAGAAATAAAATGATGATTTTGATAATATTTATTAATAACAAATCTCGCTGCTTATATTTTAAAATAATTGAGATCTATATTTGAGAATCAGGAATGCATTAATTCTGATATACAATCTATATCCTGGATGATATGAAAAAACTTCTGTAGTCAGTCAGAAATATCTGGAAAAAAATTTGTTGGTCAGAATATCTAAAGATATGCAAAAACTATGATGCTCAATTTATCCGATAAGATAAAATATTTTACATCAAATTCTGATATCTACAATAATCCGATTCACAATTTCTAATGCTCTGATATGATTGAATCAAATTTTCTAATACTTTCTACCAAAGCATGATGATCTTACCTTATTGCGTTTTGTTATAATTCCCCAAGTTCTGAGATGCATGAGAAATATGTACTCTAACTTATGAATAATCACAAGCTACGACTTTCAAGATCTAAATGCTCTGATATTTGATGCTTTGGTTAAAGTAATTTCATACAACAAGATCAGATGAAATGTGAACATGACTTAGAAAAACCCTTCATCTCTGTTAAAGTCTTACATTTTAGATTCAGGGGGAGATTGTTTAACTAAGGTGGAATCTTCCAAACAATGCTCAATTATCCCTACATTCTAAAATTTGTAAGCCTTTGACTCAGGGGAAGTTTTCTCTACCTAAACTCTGATTTGTTTATTTTTGTGATATAACCCTGTAAAATTGTTACATCCAAATACATGGTTTTGTCATCATCAAAACGGGGGAGATTATTAGAACAAGAATTAGTTCTGCATTCAATCTTTAAGTTTCTATGATAACGATACATATATTTGTATGAAACAATTTATACTCTAATAGTTTCTTAAGTGTGCAAATTCACTATTTTAGTTGATTAGGATTGTTGTCCAAATAATCATCAGAATCAGCGTCATCACACATCAAAAGAACTATTCATCCCAATTCTGAAGAGACGTCGGCAGTTCTGAAGAATATTGAACAACTCATTAGAAGAGGATCTACAAAGGTTCTAAAGCAAAGCGACTATTCATATATAAGAATTCAGTTCAGAAACACTTACTACTTCCAGTTCAGAAATCAGAATGCATCATTTAGATATCTGTTGCTCTTGACTCTAACGATCTCTTTATGTTTCTGAAGGACGATTAGAAACTTGCAAAATAAGAAACATGGTACAAAAGTACATCACTTTTTCTACTTTTGCATAACGCATTGTACGATTCTGCCGTTTGTGTGCTCACTGTTCCCTAAGACTTTTTGGAGCCGTTGCGTCTAGGAAACATCGTCTTGTCCTCATTCAAAGGTCATATATATATATATATATATATATATATATATATATATATATATATATATATATATATATATATATATATATATATATATATATATATATATATATATATATATGAGACACTCTCGTTTGAAGAATCACAACGCTAATCAAGCATTATTTTCAAACTCAGGAAATAAACTTTAAAAGAGAGAGAGAGAGAGAGAGAGAGAGAGAGAGAGAGAGAGAGAGAGAGAGAGAGAGAGAGTTCTTAGAGAAACTGCACTAAACACTCCATTGTGAGAGATCTAGTTTCTAAGAATATGTAAGAACACAAGAGTTGTTGCTCATAAATTGTGTTAACATCTGAGCTAAACTGGTTGATGTTTCAATATGTTTTTTAGAAGCAATATCTTGTAAACATTTCATTTGTAAATCTATTGAGATTTGTTTTCCTCAAGTGACTAGGTTGTTAGTCTGTTTACTTGAGAGGGCTAAGGTGTCTTTCTAGACTCTTAGAGGTTGTTTGTAATCTTTCAAGATTATTGGATTAAGTAATTTTCTAAGGCGAAATCACCTTGGCGGGTGGACTGGATTAACCTTTTCTAAGGTGAACCAGGATAACTGAAAGTGTTATTTTGATCTTTCCTTGAACTATCTCTCTAACCCTTTGAAACTCATTTTAAAAGAATCAAAGTTTTTAGAAACTTTGGTTTTAATTCATTTTTAGCAAACACTAAAAAACTTTGGTTTTAATTCATTTTTGGCAAACAAATACCTCAATGCAACATGATTAGTGTATAAAATTACATTAGATCCAACTAGACATGATCTAAAATGATCAAATTCATACACAACAACTAAAAACTTTTTTTGGTAGTGGCATAGTTTAACTGCGCCAGATTTAGAGCACGACTCACACAATATATAACATGTAATAGTTTATATTTTCTTTGACCTAAGATTGCCCCTACAACTATGTCACTTGCATGAAATATAATTTCAAAAGGCAAAGACCAATCATAGGCAGTGTCTATCAGGGCAAACACTAACCTACTTTTTAGAATATTTAATGCTTCTTCACATTTTTCTCAAATTTGAAAGGCGTGTTTTTTACCAATGAACTTGTAAGGGGTTTGGATATTTTAGAGAAGTTTTATACGAATCTTCTATAGAAACTTGCATGACCTAAAAAAAATCCTTATGTTTTTTTTATTTATAGGATGGGAAGTTTTTCTATTACTTCTATTTTAGCTCGGTTTACCTCAATCCCTTTATGAGAGATTTTATGACCTAACATTGTTCTTTCTCTTACATTTTTCCAATTAAGAATTAAATTATACTTTTGACACCTTTCTAATCAATAGATAAATTAAACAAACATTTTCCAAAAGTAGAGAAAAAACATAAAAGTTGTCCATAAGTACTAATATGCTTTTCGAGTATATCGGAGAATATGGACGTCATGCACCTTTAAAATGTTGCAGGAGCATTGCATAGAACGAATGATGATTTCTCTTGATCTTGTGGTGCTACTACTATTTGATTTTAGTTTAAGTATTCATTTAAGAAGCAATAATATATGTGTCTAACTAATCTCTCTAACATTTGGTGAATGACTGAAAGAGAAAAACGATTCTTCCTAATTGTTGTATTGAATCTTTAATAGTCTATACAAACTATTGAATCTTTAATAGTCTATACAAACTATACAAGTTAGAATTAACTCATTCTTCTCATTTATGACCACACTTACTCCTCATTTCTTTGACACTACATGAACATGAAATTACTCATAAGTTGTTAGATATTGGATAACTATGACTTGCATCCAACAACTTCATCACTTCTTTTCTTCCTACTTTTATAATTGAATTGAGTATTCTTTATAGTTGTACTACCAACTTATATCAATCTTTCATGAAGATTATACATACTTACCCACGAATCTAACAAATGCTTTCATAATAGTTACCAATATCATTCATAATTAATTATTCATAATAGTAGTAATAACTAAAGTACTATTTTCTTTATTGTAAAAAAAGTACTTAAAAGTTGAAACGTTTGGTTAAAAAATGTCACGTGACATATTATGATGATAGGATACCAAACGACATGTCGCTTAAGAGGCCCAATGGATTCATCCATTGGTTCCACAACAACAACAAAACCACCAAACTAAGAGAAGTGGAAGAGGCAGTTCCACTAGTGTTGTTGTTATTACACTTCTTTAAACACATCAAAAACAAAACCTCTGTGTTGTGTTGTGTTCTCTCGAATCTGTCTCCAACCAAATCAAATCAAATCAATGGCAACAACAAATGTGCAAGAAGAAGCCACCAAACCCGCAAAGAGAAAACCTGTTTTCACAAAAGTAGATCAGATGAAACCAGGAACCAACGGCCACACTTTGATCGCTAAGGTTTTATCATCTGAAACCGTCTTGCAGAAAGGACCAAGACCCTCTTCATCTTCTTCCTCCCGTGGCATCGTTCGTCCTACTCTCATCTCTGAGTGTCTCATCGGCGATGAAACCGGGTCCATCATTTTCACCGCTCGCAATGAACAAGGTTCTTCTTTCTCACTTTTTTTGATTTCCCATTTCTAAAATGATAACTTTTTATGTGGGTTGTGGTTTGTTTGTCCTAATTTTGAGTTTTTTTTTTCTATTAGGGTTTTGTTTTTAGGATCTGCATTTTTTGGGGTTAGGTTTATTGTTTTATATCCCAAATTCTAATTAGTGCTGATAAGGTTTGTTACTTGGATCTTACAAGCTTTCTTCACTTGTTGTGTTAATCTAATGCTTATTATAGATCCCCTTTTATTAGCACTTTGTTGCAACAATTTGCTTTACTCATTTTTATATCCTTTCATTTGCATATAAGTGTTTCAAACTAAGGTTTTAAGATGAAAAAAAAACATCAATGATACCGATTTTATTAATTGCGGCATCAAGATTTTTTGTCTTTTAAACCATAATTGTGGTGGAATGGTAGAATTGAAGTTTTGGCCTAACTTATCTCTATAAAGTGGGACTTGAGTTTTTATTTATACACTCCCTTGCGCCCAACACTTTTTTGGGTTTGCCGGTTTGATGAGCATATATAAATGGTTGGTTACATGAATCGATAGGCTCTGATACCATGAAGGAATTAGAGTTTGGCCTAAAGTCATTTCTACAAAACTGACTTGTACAGAAATGATTCCACCACTTATTAGCACATATTCAGACCTTATATTGTCTGATGTGAAATTCTTAAAATGACACTATATGCAATTGACCGTGACTCTATCCAACACCAATGATTTCTGTTAGTAGAATTCATCTAAAAGATATGTTTTTATTGCGTTGTTACATTGACATGGATCCTTGTACTAATCCGTATAAGGAATGAACTTATGTGATGAGAAGGTTTGGTTTTGTTTCTTTGCAGTTGAGTTGATGAAGGCTGGAAATACTGTAATCATTCGCAATGCAAAGATTGACATGTTTAAGGGATCAATGAGGCTGGCTGTTGACAAATGGGGGCGAATTGAGGTCACTGATCCTGCTGAGTTCGTCGTCAAAGAGGATAACAACCTATCTCTCATTGAATATGAATTGGTGAACGCGGTTGAAGAATAATAATACGTAGTTACAAAACAACCTGTCTCTTGTTTTGGGTGCTGCTATGGTAAAACTTAACTGGCGTATACATTTTCGCTTTAATTAGCCTGGATTTTTGTTTTAACGCGCTTGACTTCATTCTAGGGTTAAATTTGTTACTCGAGCACTGTTTTGCTACTTCTATATTTAAGTGTATTCGGTGAAGTTAAGAAAAATATGACATGTTTCTTGAAATTTTCTTGTAATGCTACTATTAATCACAAGAAATTAGAATGGTTAACTAGGAAAAAGAATTTTCACATAGACATGTTTATGTTGAGTTATGTTTGGTATGTATCACTGTCTTTTTGAACTCCTTACCTATCAAGGGATTCCAACCAGCAACTTTAAAAATGGAGCACAGTCAATTTGTTTTAGGTTTTAAGATGACAAAACTTGTTTTGCATCCACTAAAATTTTAAACAAGTTGGCCCTCCATGAAGCAAAAACCTATGTTTCACTTGTAGATGAGCAAATATTGTTTTTCGAATTTATTCTAACTTTAAGTTAGAATTTAGAGTTTTTGTTTTTTCTTTTTTAAATTTTAAAATAGACTTACTTTAGCCTAGTCATGCATGACTTTGATTTTCTTTTCATTTGGTTATTTTGAAAGGCAAATTGATTCTTTTTTCCTTTCACCTGGCATTAAATTTGAGAAATGTTCTTTCCACCTTTGTATGAGCATACCACTTTCTTGAAAATTCAAATTTGTCCATGCATTTAGAGATGCATCTCTGGGCGCATTCAAAGTCATGCAAATCTTCTACTTTTTGTGTTTTATCTCGATTTTTAAAAAATATCGTCCGGAGATGCATCTTTGTATTTTGTTTGAGTGTATTTGGAGATGTATTTTTGAAATATCTTATACACTCATTTTTAGGGTTTTGTTATTCACGCAATTGATTTGAAAAAAATTCAGTGATATTTTTGGAGATGTATCTCCGGAAATGCCCAGTGAAAAAGTTAATAAAACACCACCTTGCATAAGCTTCTTCTTCATGCTAAAACAAGCAGCCATTGCAAAAAATCCTTGAAAAAGGCTCTCTCATTCTCGATCATCTTTTCAAAACCAAAACATCATTTTTGTATTTCATCACTTCAAATGGAACAAAACAAGCTTGAATTGCATGTATAGATCATTCTTTGCATCCCTCATTCTTAGCATTAATTCATGTTTGAAGATGAAAAATGAACGTTGAGTTCGAGGATGCATCTCCAGATAAATTTATTGGTGGTTCGGATGTGCATCTCCGAACAAATTTATTGGTGGTCTGGATGTGCATCTTCGGATTGTCCTGATATTTGAATTTTCACATTATATTGGCGGTAGTAAATATGGTGCACCCGAATATGTTTCCCAAAGCTATTGTGAGTGTAGATGTTAAACCGGTTGAAGTGAAACATGATGTTAAATCAGATAAAGTGAATAATGATGTTCACCTAGAAGAAGCGAATGATGATGTTAAATCGGATGCTCGACCGGCCGTTGTAAAGGTAGATGTTCGTGCATAATTTATAAATAAAGAAGTTTTTTTGTTTGTTCGTGAACATATGCTACAATGGGTCTGTAGGGAGGTCGAAAATTGGGGTTTGAGGTTATAATTAGAAGGCCGACAATGGTTCAGAAAGAAGACAAGCATTTGTAACAATGGTATGCGAAAGAAATGGCATGTATCAATCAATGAATAGGAAGTTGAAACAAGATGACATGGGAACGAGGAAATGTGAGTGTCCCTTTAAATTGCGCGGATACCGTATGGCGGATGGGACATGGAAGTTTAATGTGATTTCTGGCATGCATAATCATGGCTTGAATGACATCTTAGCTGGTTATCCCATTGTATGTCGCCTTGTTGTGGAGGAGAGGAACTTGATTCAGACTTGACATTAAACATGGTGGCGCCGAAAAACATGCTCGTGTCTTTGAAACGGAAAAGACCTATAAATATTTTAAATATCAAGCAAATATACAACGTGCGTGCTCGAGACAACAAGACGGTAAGAGGATCAAGATCTGAGATGCAACAATTGTTAAAGCTTTTGGAAGATGACGACTATGTTTCGAGGTACAGAGTTTGTGATGATAAAGTCACTGTCTGAGATATATTTTGGAGTCATCCCTATTTCGTGAAGTTTTTCAATATTTTTCCCTTCGTGCTCATAATTGACTTAACATACAAAACAAACAAGTATAAACTTTCAGTCTTGGAAATTGTTGGTGTCACTTCTATGGAGACGACTTATTATGTCGGTTTTACATTTTTGGAATCTGAAAAAGAGGACAACATTAAATGGGCTTTGAAATTATGCAAGACTATGTTAAGGACAAAAAAAACATGCCACAAGTCATAATCATCGATCGCGACACCACACTGATGAATTTGGTTGCAACGATTTTTCCTTCTTCTTCTGCATTACTTTGGAAGTATCACATAACCAAAAATGTCACAAGTCGAGTAAAACCTGCGGTTGGTGCGAAACAAGTCAAAGGTGAAGATGGTAAAGTTGTTAAATCTGATGTGGTTGTGGAAAAGATAATGGATGCATGGAATGGTATAATAAGTTCCCCCACAAAAGAAGTATATGTCGAATTTGTTCTACATTTCAAAAGTGAGTGTGCGATATATCCATATTGTTGAAATATGTTGAGGGCACGATTCTGGATCAGGTTAAGAGAAAATTTCTTGTGCATGGACCGATCAGGTTCGACATTTTGGCAATACAACAACTAACAGAGTTGAATCTGTGCATGCTAGACTGAAGAATTGGTTGAGAAATAGTAAATGTGATTTTTGTCGAGATTGGGACGTCGTGAACCAAATGCTCTGAAACCAACATAATGAGATACATATATCTTTTGGTCAGAGTATTACTGTGTTAGAACACTAATTCAAAGACAACATCCTTTATTCACAGTTGGTTGACTACGTATCTCGGATGACATTGAATTTTATTTTTCACGAGGCTAAACGGGTGGATAAAACATTTTTCGATAGCTCAAAGTATGGATGTACACTCAGGAAGACTTACGGTCTTCGATGTGCTTGTTTACTTTCAAAGAAGATGAAGCATGAAAAACCAATACGTATGGATGAAGTTTGCACTCACTGGACCTGACTCCGTTTTGATAATGGTGGCGTGAGGAAGTATGATAAATAAAAACATATCTATCATGATTGAGTGAAAAGTGGTCCAATAGAGATTCATGAAAGTTGACGACATCATGAAATTGCACATCAAAGAGCAACTTAGGAAGATTGCATATCCAGAAACAACGAATTTGTAATCACCGTTGGAACCTGTTAAAACAAAAGGTGCCCCTAAAAAGGTAAAACGACTCAAAGTGACAGCTCCGCGAGACGGTCTCCTTCGTATTTTGAGCATGTTGACTCACATTTTTCGGATTCCCGTACTCCAAATTCCCCACACAAAAAAATTGAAGGGTGCACGCATTATAAAACCATCTCCTCCACCGCCATTACAAAAAATCAAATTCATTGTTAAGATGCCACTTTTTATGCACAAATATATCAAGCGGATTTTAAATGTTGAAAGTGATGACAACTGTGGTTTTCGAGTTGTTTCGAGTTTACTCGGTAAGGGAAAGGATGACCACCAATTGGCCTACCGTTATCTTATACAAGAGATGGCGATGCATAGAAAATCATACACAAAGCTATATGAGAACAATGCAAATTACGATACAATTCTCAATAATCTTGTTCCATGTCTTACTGGTCTAACTCCGTTTGACAAATGAATACGCTTTCCGGAAATGGGACATCTTATAGCAAGTGCTTATGATATGGTGTGCATTAATTTAACACGATGTAGTTTTTCGAAAACATTCTTTCCACTTTAGAGTAAGCCTCCTCATAGTCCATCTGAAGGCATCATATGTATTGATTGGTTATAAAAAAAGCAACATTTTATTTATGTTTATTTGAAATCGGGATGTCCTATACCAAAGACATCACCGGAGTGGACGACACATTTCCCACAAGATGCTAAAACATTGCGAGATCACTTTCTTGAAAGGATGGAAAAGTTCACCAAGTTGAGCGACATTAAACAAGAAGCAAATAAGGAAAGGTCGAAGATTGAGCCACCAATAAATTTAGGCAGTGACTCAACTTTTGATGTGTTTTAGTTGTAATCTAACAATGTAACACATTTTTTTGTAAGTAATGCACCACATAATGTTATAAAATTGGTGGTATTTTTTGGACAATTTTTTTTCCAAATTCTGCTCTGCTTAATTAGCATGGTTCTCTGCATTATTTTTGGATGGATCTGGAGATGCATCTCCGGATACCCCTTTATTAATTAAAAAAACAAAATAGGGGACCATTTAGAGTTGCATCTCCAGAGAGATCCTTATTTTTTTAATAAACCGGGTCCAGAGATGTATCTCCAAAGTATTTCATGCAACCATGATCATGATTGTAAGGTCGTATTGCTCTACAAGTTCTATAAATAAGGCCTCTCAATCTATTTTCTTTAAACAAACCAGAATGTCTGCATATTATCATCTTGCTTTTGTGTATTTCAATGGCACAACACCCCCACTTCAATTTCGGATCTGTGGGGACATACTTCTCGTCGATCAGAAAACCAAACTGAATACTCTCCTGTGATATCCATAAAATCAGAGTTGTCAAACTTGAGTACCGTTCACCCTCGATAGACAATGAAAAGAATATACAATTCAATTTTTTTGAATTCAAGAAAGATGATGATTTGAAGGTGATATGGAGTAACTTTTACCATTACTTAACAAAAGGTCTTATTGAAGTGGATGCGACGATTCAAAGATCAACCGACGATATTATAAGAATATTGCAACGTCCCGAACCACCTGTTTTTAATAACATGTAATGTTAAATTTATGTAATGTTTATCAATGTAATGTTTATTTTGGAGTTAATTTAAGTTATTTCAATTTCATTCTCACATTGTTGTTTCAGCGTGATATTGCTTTGATCTAACAGGGAGAATTCTGGAGATGCATCTCCGAATTGCTCATTGACTAATAAACTAAGGGACATTTCGGAGATGCATCTCCGAATTATTTTTTTTTTATGGAATAAGGGTTTCTCACCAGTTTTGATTCAGTTGTGTGTGAAAAAGGTGTGTCCGGAAATGCATCTCCGGATGTTGGGGACATTTGTGTCTTTTCACAGTAGTGTGGGAGAATCCCTAAGGGTGGAAAGAACAATCTTCTTAAAAAAAATTTATCGATGCCAATTATATTAACGATGCTATTCCTGCCATTACCAAGTCCAATACCCAATATTACCATGATTTAGTTGAAGTTGAACAAAGCTTATTGTTTAATCACGACACTATTTTCCTTGATGTTCTCTCTATCATATTTTTTCTGTAAAACTTCGCACCAAAGATTTTCTTTGCAACAACAATTCTTATTTCCCTTTCCTGTTATAGTAACACCTTTGGTTCCTTCAGTCCGTAGACTTGTCCACAGTCTAGTGCCATTCTCATTGAAACTGAACAAACTACTGTATTTGACGGTCAACATTTGTAAAGTCGATCGTAGATGATAAAGTCTAAATGAAAAATGGAAATAACAAGAGATCACTGTGAGAGATACAAATAGGTCGGAATGTGGACTCTATTGTCTAGAAATATTTTTGAGAATGTTCATACATTGTCAACCAAAGAACTTAGGGAGAAATTTAAAAAACTATATAAAAAAAAAAGAGTATTTCAAATTGGTTGTTGTTGAATGAGTAGTTTGATAGTTTGGAGCAATTTTATAGATTAGATATAAATGAACATTCGAAGTATTAATCATCTAAGTAGGGGTGGTTAAACGAGTCCGATCTGTCAGACATGTCTGTTTCTCCCACATTTTTGTGAGGCGGACCAAGGTTTTAGGCACATAATCTCTAATATGTCAGTCTCGCCCGCATTTTTACCGACGTGTGCATTAATATTTATTTTTGCGGGGCGGGTCAATGTTTTATTCTCGTGCCTTCAATAATATTCGCATCGCCCTGCCTTGTGTTTTGCGAGGTTGTCCTAAACGGGTGAGCATGCCTGCTTGCCACCCCTACATCTAAGTTTCTTCAATGATTTTGTTTTATGAATGAGAAACTATTGGAGTCAAGATTGATGACGAAGATAAAGCTTTTAGATTCATAAGGTCTATTCCATCTTCTTAAAAACATATTAAACTTGTGTTGATACATGTGAAAGAAAATTTGAGTTTGGAAGTAGTTGATAAAATTATTTTTAAAGAAAAATAGATTGAAGAGTGTGGATAATACTACATCAAACTTAGTGTTGGTTACTTAAGGAATGTCTTATACGAGAAAAAAAATGAAAAGGGTCTGACATGATAGAAATGTGGAAAGATTGGGCATGTAAAGAATAAGTGTTGTGATGGAGTAGCGTAAAAAGGAGACACTTAGTCAAAAGCTATCAATCACCCTCGCTTTGGGAGAGATGATAATGTAGTAGCGTAAAAAGGAGACCCTTAGTCAAAAGCTATCAATCACCCTCGCTTTGGGAGAGATGATAATTCAGAAAATTGAGATGTTTGTTCTCATAATGTTTTGGTTGTCATGAAAAAGGATGAGTTATTGCTAACGAATTAACACATGGACATTGGTTGAGATTGATGCAAAGTGTGTTGTAAGATTATATGGATGATTTAAGAGCTTCCTGTCAACATGAAAGTTGCGCCATAAATTTTCAGTCTGATTTTTTACATGTGGAAATTCTTGAAGTGATTTAACTTCAAGTAAAGTACATTCTTCGTCTAATGGAGTATGATAGTCTTTTAACTATGATCGTTGGTGAAGATAATGTGAAAATACTTAGAATCATGTAGTTTCAAGTGACTGTACTCTTTATGGTAAAATATGATAATTCTTTTAAGCTATGATTGTCGGTCCAAACAATTAAAACTGATGTACTATTTTCAATCAAGGTGAAGATTATTGGTACTAGTTGTAAATATACATGTTAAATAAATCACACAAGGAGTCCACCCATTATGCTTCAAATCCAACCATCATAAATTTTTAGAGGAAAAAATGTACATTAAGTATTAATTAGTATTAAAGAGAATTTAATGCTCAAGATTGCAGCTACACCAGTAGTGAAACAACAGAAGAGGATCCTGGTCCATAATAAATTAATTACAGTCATTATTACAAAACATCATACAATATAAAAAAGCAAAATGAGTATTTTGGCAAGTTTGCCAAGTGTCACATTCTTAGAGTCCTTGTTATTTTTACATTTGCTATTTTTAGAAAACTTACTATAATTGACTTTATATAGATTTTTTTAAAATTAATTATTTCACATAGAGAAAAACTAAATAGTCACATTGAGATGACCAAAATCATGAATTAAGGAGTAATTATCTGATTTTGAATTTTTTCTACGCTTTTCAAAAACAACATACATGAATCAAAAAATCAACCCATTAAATTCCTTCTGTTTTCTAAAAAAAAAAAATCAAATATTCCCCCTCTCTCATCATAAAATCCAATGCCTCTCTCTTAGAAACCATTCAGTTTATCTCTTCTCAAAATACAAACGAAAGAAAATAATTCCAGTTCAAAAGATCCATATGGTAGCTGGAAATAGAAAACGTGGCGGAGCAAATATGAAGTTCTACGGCGGGAAGATGAGCGTGCGGCGGCCGGTGAAGGTGCGGTGGTGCCGCTACGACAAGGTCTGAATATAAATTTTTTCTACATTTTTAGGTTCATTTTCTTCTTCTAATTCCAAAAATCAAAACAAATTTTCAGAAAACTCAAAGGAAAATGCAAGATCTACAAACAGGGTTTTGAAACCTTAAGCTCAAAATCAAACGCAAATAGCACATAAATCGAAAATAGAGGAAAGATACCTTTTGATTGAAGAACGACGACGACAGTGGCTTAGGTGCGGTGGTTGGAGCTCCGGTCAGAGGCGTTTTACGCAAAGTTGTCCCGGCAGCGACGATTTCTATCGGTAGTCATCTCAGGTAATGCTTTTCGTTTTTGGGCTTACTGCATTTTAATACCATTTATTTCGATCTCAACTCTGGTTCGAAATTATATTTCATAGAATTGGGAATAATCTTTTTTTAATTGAAAAACTAAATTGTTGAAGATTTATGATAATTTTTTCTTTCTTTTCAGGTTGGGAGTGAGATATGCTTCTTGAAAATACATTTTTCCCCGGATTTTGTTTATAAGCTTCGTGCGGTATAAAGCTAAATTAAACTATTGTGAGAGGGAAACTCCTAAGGTTGCGAAGCAAGACATGAGAAGAAGTCACGCGGTCGTGCATACAAGCGGATGCAATTCAATTGTCAATTTGTTATTGCGGGTAATTTTTTTAACCTTTGATTTGAATATTTGTTGCGATAATAATCGTGACTATGTTATTTTTGTATTGAATTTTCTGAGGTTAGTGTTTTCATTGTGTTTGAATTATTTTTATAGCTGTGGGATTTTGATATATCATAGCTCTTTGGTACCTACTGTGGTTTGATATTAGACACTTTGTTTGTTTGATGTATGTTTCATTTCAAGGAATTATCTTCTCTTCAAAGTTTGGTCTAATTTGGTTTATATTGGCACTTCTGTTACAGCAACAAAAGAGATTGCTTTAGCCAATGCTCTTGTGGATGTAGCTACAAGGATTAAAAAAGACGAGGTTGAGCTTTGTTTATGATGTCTAAAGGTATATATAAATATATGTTGAAAATATAATTTTATATGTAATTATTAGTGTTTATTGTATATTGAAAATTGAATAACTAAAGGAAGTAGCAAGAATAGAAGTTTCTAATCAAAGAATGACAGAACATGAAAGGAATATTGATATTTCAGGAAGGTTTGTTCTTGAAATGCAAGAGAATCATATGAAAGATTAGCATATGATCATTTGAATAATAGGAATCATTTGAATCACAATTTGTAATTTTCTGTTGTCTGCAATTAACATTTTGACGTTGTTATTTCAGGGGCTGTATGCTGGATACATTATATTCTTTGTTCAGTCAGCATTGATTATTATCGGTTCTAGAGGTATAAACCGTTTACTTCGGCTTATTTGCAGTTATTTCTTCAGTTCATTGACTTGTGTTGCTACTTTTCTTTTCGAACATTCATTTACATACGGCAGCAAGTCGTGCCTCCGACAATTAAGAATGTCTCGGTGTTCAGTAATTTTGCTTTCACGATTTTGATTCTAAGTTATACATACGCTGATTTCATGTGTTGATACACTTAGTTGTTGCTGAAATGCAACTCTCCTTCACTTAAAATCATCAAGATATATGTCAAAATATAAGTTATACCAATGTTGAATTTAACCCAATTTTTAAATGTTGTTTTTCTTAATAATCGATTGTGAAAATGTTCTCTATTCTTATCAGTTTAACATATAAAATGTGTGTGTCTTCTTTTATATTCATTTGTTTTTAACATATAAAATGTTAATTTTCATGTGTTAGGGTGCAAAATAAGGAGGACCAAACAACTAATATAGTGTGGGAATTAAGAACTCAGAGGAACAACATCTAAATGCAGTGTCAGGGGACTTTAGTTTTCGATCAAATGACCCACTGCCTCTATCAAAACTGCTGGACTCAAGTTTGGCTACAGAAGGGAAAACCTCAATGGTTACTATAGTTGCAGACTACAGAATATATTATCAATCTGGTGACAATTGAGCTTTTGGTTGTTTGTTTTGTAACTGTAACTCTTTTTTGGTTGTTATATATATATATATATATATATATATATATATATATATATATATATATATATATATATATATATATATATATATATATATATATATATATATATATATATATATATATATATATATATATATATATATATATATATATATATATATATATATATATATATATATATATATATATATATGGAATTGAACACAAGATTTTATTTTGCAAATAGATTGAAATCAATAACATTATTCTTTCAAACTGAACATCTAAATCATCCGTGTTCAAAGTAGTAGCCCGAAAGACTTCGGTGATAGACCTGCAGTATTTGTATGTTGAGTGAAATACTTTAATCAAGATTAAAATAACAATTGATAAATATTGAAAATCCAACGTATTTTAGTTTTTAATTGGTAAATATTTTCTCTTGCTACTATTCATGGCTGCAATATCAAATAAACATAGAAAAATAATTAGAACTCTTTTAAAAGTATTTTAATTGAAGTTTTGGTTAGTAATAAACATTAAAAGTAGTAATTTTTTTTTACTTTATACCACCGGTTTAGTCCGGTTCGGAGGCGAGTTCTTGCATCAAGTGGTTTCATCCCCCTCCTGATCGCAGTTGCGGGGGATCAAATCGTGGTTCGACCTACTAAGTCCAACGCCAATCACAATTAGACCAATATAATTTCAGACAAATATATAAAAATATTCAATGTTGCAATAATTATATATCAATATGTATTTTAATTTTAGTCAATAATAAACATTAAAAGTAGTAATTTATAATACTATTAAAATCTTATTCTATTTAATTTGATATATTTCTCAATTATTTTGAAATTTAATTTTGCAATGATACCAAATACTCCAATATACATGAAGAACATTGTACTAGAATTATAAATTTTTTTATTTTGTTTTGTTTTAAACACCTATTAATGACCATTATTATAAAATAAACATTAATTAATGATCATTATTATAATTTATTTATATAATTAAAATAATATTATAAATATTAAACTTTAGAGAAAAAGATATATAAATATTGAATTTCGTAGATAATCGGTTGGTTCCACCTCACTTTTATGTTTGAATTCATTGTCTCAATTCAAATCAACTTAATTTTTTTTTGCAATTAAAAAAATATAGAGAAAATTTGTGTTTAATTAATTTAAGTGTATTTATATACGAAAGAAATTAGAGAAACTGATTTATCATCTCTTTAATAGATTATTTTGGTTAGGAACAACTAATAAATTATTCGATTTTTTTATTTCATCATAATGTCTTATTTGTTCAAAATTGTAAGTAAGTGACGGCAACTTAACATACCACACCAGTACTTGTGTGAACACACGGGTATTGATATGGCAAACACATATGATATTGAAATTAAGCTATTGATTTAAACATGGAATAATAACGGGAATAAGTTAACTATTGATTTAGAGTCATTTAAACCATAGAATCATTATTATAATATTCATGAAATATATTATTCTTTATGACATTTATTATTTTTTAATACCATTCATTATTTATAATTTAATCACATTCATTTCATTCTCTCCAATAAATAATTAATAGTGATATTTATAAAATAATTATTGTTGTATTAAAATCTAAGATTGATAATTATAAAAAAAAAATTGTTTGTCTGAAAAAATAAATGGAAAAAATATATATTACAATAACTTACAAATTTTATATAAAAAATATATCGACTTATATATAAAATATATAGGATATATTTCATTTTTTATGTTTAAAATTATGACATATACTACTTATATTGATATTAAAACATAATTAATGAAGTTTAAATTTAAATTTATAATAAGTTTAAGAATTTATTTCATAGCTTTTTAAAAGTTTAATTTTTGTTCTTATGACGACTATTACAATTTATTTTTAACAAAAACAGAAATTTTATTATAATAATTGAAAATGATTGTTCAAATTTTATTATTAATTTACTTGTAATTTTAAAATTAATTATTTATAACATACATAATTAAAAAAAACAAATTACTTTATTTCCCGTATTAGAATTTAGATATTGTTTTGATTTTAATAAAAAGATAAACTTTATTATAATAATTGTTATAAATATATGTTTTTAATTTGAATGTCATCTTTTTAGTAAAAAAAAAAAAATTGAATGTCATCTTGATTGAGTCTCTTTTTATTTAAGGAGTTAATTTTTTTTAAAACTTATATAAATTATTAATAAATTAAAAATGTCCAAATTACTTTATAATTTATAGAAAAAAAGGTATATTAACTTTTTATGTATTAATTAATAACATTTTATATATACAATAGTAATTTTACTATAGATAAAAATTTTAAATTATAAATATTTTAAAATATTTTTTTATTTAGAAAATATATAACCCGTGCCTCGCACGGGTCTAAGTACTAGTATTAGTAAAAAATACTTTAAATTTATATTTAACTTTTTATATTGCTTTATATTTTTGTTCCTTTATACTTGTGTTATGTTAGAGAGTTGTGAGAAGAAATTAAATATTTGTTTCGAGTGTGCTGTATTGAACCTTGAACTAGTTGAGATTAGTCAATGTGTTGTGATAAATTTTACATTGTTGTTGTTATTATGTTTAGCTTGTTATCTATGTTTAACTTTTCCTAACAAAGACTATTCTTTTTACATACGAAAGTTGCAATGTTCAAACTGACTGCTTTTTTTGTATATACGTTTAGTGGTAACTGAAATTGATTTGAGGAAGGACAGTTGAAAAATGCAATTTTCGCAAATGTAAGAACTTTGATCACAAAGGTTTTATAAAAAAAGCCTTTGGTGAGGATTTAGTTTCATTGGAATTGCATAAATTTTTATCATATCGGTCATACATTTGATGCAGGGAATGCTCCTGCAAAGCTACTTCGATGCTGGTCTCCAATTAAGTTGTAAAAAAACCCCAAGAAGGGGCATTAGATTGGTGAAACAACGTAGATAACATTTGTTTGATAGTAGATTGCCAAATTAAATTAATGAACAACAGCATAAGCCATTTTTTTGGTCTAAAGTTTTTTATCGTCATAGTCAAATTTGCACCATCACTGTGCATTGTGTTCTTAGTATCATTCAACCCATCAAAATTGTATAAAGGAAAATTTATTTTCCAACATAATTTACTAAAAGTCAATTGGAAAACCAGCGTATCATGGCCAAAACCCAGACATTAAACCTTTTCCAATATCAGGGTGAAATAAATCTTCTATTTTGCAGGCAAACAAATGTTGCAGTGCTGATTGAACAAAAATAACAATCATACCTAAGCATGTTACCAGCTCTGAATGCTTGTACAACTTAATTCTTGAAGTTTTCACATTCTACTTATGAGAAAATCCTCTAAGAAGTCCTAACAAAGTAAACTGAAATCCATGGAAAGTATGCGCAATGAACAGCACCCAATAACAGCAATCATCCATCTAGAATTCAAAAAGAAAACAATTTAAGAAACATAAACCATACACTACAACACGTAATCAGAACCAAATGGCTAACATAATTTCTAAAACATGGTAATATACAATTGTAATTTATAACTTGCAAATCGTTTAGATACAAAACAAAATCTATCGATGCAAAGCACATCATAATGACAGAAACATTACATGGGTAGTCCCCAAGCCTAAAGCCAAAGTGCAAATGTTCACGAGCCTAAACAAGAAAACAGCAATGTCAAAATAGGGTTTGCACAAAGAATGCAGAAACGTATAAAATACTTTGGTGGGCAGAAGAAAAATAGAAGGATTCAATTCAAAGATGTTCCTTAAAGAGATATGTTCAATTAAGAACTAACATTCTGAGATGAACCACTGCAGAAAATTTACAAAAGGTGCATAACTATATCACTTTGCATCGTGGTTAACCACAAATTCTATTAACCATTAAGTCAAGTGTATCAAAGCAGTTAATCAATATTCATATACTGCATGCATCTGCACTTCCATTGCAATACACAACATAGAGCAAAATCATTAAAGCTTGAATAGAAAACCAGAATGCAGTGATCATACAAACAGTATCTAGAAATCAGTCTCCCAATTCCAAATCCCAAAAGGAGAAAAATACTCGAACAACTTATTCAGAGCGCACCTATATAAAACTTTGCACGAACCGCTTGTCATTCATCATACATCATCATTGCAATCTGAGTGAATACAATCAATCAGTATGGTCTTCAGATGATTATCTCTAGTGAATGTTCATTTATATAAAAGGTCTAGGCATTTTAAAATCGGGAATGCACTAAAAAACACAATCCATAATAGATCTTTTTAGAGAAAGGGAGAGGTAAATTGCTCCATAGCTCAAAGTCACAGCACTTAGTTAAAAGATGTTGCTCACAAATTTATGTGATTGGGAAGTTAATAAGAAATAACATTGAGTTGCACCATAGCCCGAAAACATTTTCTACGAGATATGGTGTTCTGTATCAAATTTTACATTCAACTTAGAGATCTATCCTCTCACTAATCTACAGAAGAAAAACTCTCAGATGCTTCAAAACCAAAAAAATTGAACTAAATCCATGTCACACCATCTTTGATGCTTGATCCTCATCTAGTCTTCTCTTGCCCTACAAAGGGGAAAAAATAACATCCTTTCATTGTGAGAGCAAGAGAGAGCCTAATTGAAAGAAATAAAACTGAAAATGTTTGAACAGTAAATATTTTCATCACTAGCACACACCTTCCCTACCCATTCAGAAAAGGTAAAAATAGAAAAGAAAAAGATCGAGCCAACAAGTTTTAACATTTAAATCGTTTAGAGAAAAAAAAAAGGCCTACATCCTATTCAATGCAACAAAAGCAAATAAGAAAAATCAAAGTTAAGCCATTATAGCAATATTGCATTGAGTCATTACCAAAGCACTGAACTGGCTTTTAGAGTGTATCAAAATTCAATTTTTAAGGAAATCTACAAATTATGTATTCAACTTGTAGGGTTCTGGCTTACCTAGTGGATCAAAATTCAAATTTTAAGGAAATCTAAAAATTATGAAATCAACTTGTCTTCTGGCATTCATAGTGGATCAAAATTCAATTTTTAAGGAAATCTACAAATTATGGATTCAACTTATAGAGGGTTCTCGCTTTCATAGTGGATTAAAATTCAATTTTTACTGAAATCTACAAATTAGGATTCAACTTGTAGAGTACTTAATTTCACATAGTGTATAATCCATCATATTTGGCTACAGGTCTGACTAATTTCATTATTGAGTAATCAAGATGGCAATTAGATTCTTCCATCAAATGAAGGGTGCAAACCTCGGTAGCACGACACCTCTGAAAAAAAGGTGTGTCTGTGTCAGCGTCGGTGTCCAAAACCGACAGTTGTGATTATGTTTAATTGATTCAGTTTCAAATAATTACCATTGTCGACGTGTCAGTGTCGGTATAGTACACACTCACAATTAGATTCACCAATAACGTCTACACAAACTCCGTTCCAAACCCAATTAAACAGTTAGAATTATGCAGTAATATTTAACTTCACAATTCAAAGCACAGCATATGAAAAAAATTAGCATGTGAAGAACAAGTTGTTGCATTTGGAATGATAAGCAATCAAACAATCACAAAACAGTGATGATAGATAAATAGCAATCAGGTAAAAGAGAAATTAATACCTTCGGGAGTCCAACCGTAGGAGTGACGAGAAACCGAAAGCATTGAAGTGAGCAACGCGGAAGCTGTTGCAGTGTGATAAGGAAGCAACGATTGCACACCGCAACTCATCTCCACCGGCAATCTAGTCAACAATTTCAATCGAATTCGAGTAGATTTTCATTAGGTTTTGATGATTGTTCATAACATCACAAGCACAACATAGATTATAGTTGAAATTGAACGTTGTTACCTGGAAATGCGATTAGGAGTTGAATTTTGCTTTGGGATCCGGAACGTTGATTGTGAAGTTCTGGTTTTAGCTCCGGCGGCTAGATTCGCCTTACTTCCTACGCGAGAAGCGGCGGAGCGAAGGAAACATCTGGCGGCGGACATTGTAGTGTGGTGGAGGAACGAGCACCGGGGTTTTGCTAGGTGGGTTTTTTTTCTAATTCTTCATTTCTGATTTTTTTGAATCCTAGGGTTTGGACAATGGGTTATGGGCTTGGATTGTATTATTGGGCTCATAAGGGACCAATACTCCGAACGCACCGTATTTTATTTTTTTAGGAGTGTTTTTCAAGATGTATTTTTCAATTCACTCATTGGTGGGTTTCGAAAGTACATATCTGAAATAATGATTTTCAGAAAATAAAATCTATAAACTAGAGAAGCTTGACATAAATTTAACATAGATAGTCGAAATTACATAAATATTAAAACTATGGGTGTTTGTGGTGCGGTTTGGACGGTTTTTACGTAAAAAATCATCTGAATCATAAGAGAAAAAAGTGTGCGGTTCGGTTTGGTTCGGTTGGCTTTTAGAAATAAAACTGAACCAAACCAAATCAAACTAATGTTGTTTGGGTTGGTTCAGTTGGTTCGGTTTTTTTACAAAAATTTATTAAATCATACATACACATATCGATGACAACATAACTTTGTATTTAGTCATTAATACGTTATCAAATAACAACAAAATCCATCATATTTGGATAACAACTTTCTATTTAATATACAAAAATAAGATTAGATAAAAGTGGAATAAAAAACATAAAATAATAGCATAAAACAATATCAAAAATATTATAATGAAATAGAAAGAAAAAAAGAGAGAGACGAAATATTAGAAAAGATAAAAAAAAGAAAGAGCAGAAGAGAGGAGAGATTAGATAAAAAGTGGAATATTAAAAACGTAATTAGAAGAGAGAACAGTAGAATAAAAATAATAAGATGAAAAAGAATGAACTTAAAAGATGAAAGACTAGAAAAGAAGAGGTTATATGTATTTGGAAAAGAAGCTGAGAAGAAGACATAATACCGTTAGGAGATATTTAAGAAGACTTAAATTGAAACCTTAAGTGTGAGGAAGAGAAAATCATTTGCAATTGTAAGGCAAAGGCATATTAGGTTTGAGTTTGGGTTGGATATAAGTTAAGTGAAGTTTGGGGGTTGTAGCATAATGCGGTTTGGTTTGGTTTGGTTTGGTTTGTAAAATACAAACCGCAAACCGAACTGAACCGTGCGGTTTGTTTTAAAAATGGCCTAACGCATCTGAACAAAATGCGGTTATTTGCGGTTTCGGTTTGGTTTTGTTCGGTTTTGCGGTTTTCTATTGGGCCTGTTTGGTTTTGAACACCCCTAATTGAAATAGAAATTTAACATTACATGTTGTTATAAACGGGTAACTAAGGACGTTGTAACATTATGATAACATCTTCTCCCGATCTCTGAATCTTCACATCCACTTTAGTCGAACCCTTAGTAGAGTATCGATGAAAAGTACTCCACATAACCTTTAAGTCGTCATCCGTCTTCAGTGCAAATTGGATGAACTGTACATTTACTTCAGTGTAAACTGGGTGAACTGTACATAACCTTTAAATCATGATGGTGAACAATAAGTCTACCTTCCAATTTTATGGATATTGTAGGAGAGAATTGAGTATGGAAATCAGCTCGGTGAGAGGCGTGTCCTCGTAGAATCTAAATTTAAGTGGCGGCTTCGCACCATTGAAGTAAACAAAAGCAAGGTGAAGATATGTTTGGGTCATCTCTGATTTGTGGTGTATGATGTTGAAGAAATGGTTTAGAGACCCTATTTATAAAAGATTTGGAGCAATTTGGTCCCAAGAATTCTAATCCTGTGTCAGGGCATGTTTCAGATATACACTTCCGAATTCAGCCCTTATTTTTTAACGAAAATAGGGGGTTTTCGAATATGCATATCCGAAACATGCCCTGATGGTTTTTTTAAAAACATTTCGGATATTCATTTTTGAATTATGCAGAACCAGCAACTGAAGTTATTTAGGAAGAATCAGTACCATAGAAACATAAAAACAATTGAATCGGAAAAAGTAAACATCGGTAAAATGTTGATAGATATATTATATATGTATTGAAACAAATAGAATTTACATTATGTACAACAATACATACAAAAAATGGTTCGATTACACTCTAAGATGTACCGAACAAATTGTCACCGCTTAAATTTAAAACTGGTTCTTTCTTCGAATTTTCCCTATTTGATTCTCTCTCAAGCTCTGTCAACTTGGTGAATTCAGCAATCCTTTCCAAAAAAATGATTCGGCCAAGTTTCCGCCTTTTTGTGGAATTTGGCGTCCATTCCACTAAAGTAGTCGGAGTAGGACACCTCTATTTTAAATAAACCTGAACAAAATGAAGTGATATAAGATGCCCAATACAAATGATGCGGTTGAATGGGTCTTAAGGCTAGCGACTCCGAAGTGGGAAAAATGTCTCCGAAAAACCATATCTCGTCAGATCGATACACACCATATCATATGTACTGGCTATAAGATGGCACATTTCACGGAAGCACATCAACTTTTCAGGTGGTGCGGAATTGGTAACACATGGAACAAGAGCATTGTGAATTTTATCGAATCCTTCCTTATTCCCATATAGTCATGTGTAATCTTCCCTATGCACCGTCAACTCCGAAATAAGTGTTTGTCGCACAATAGAGTGGTTTTGCTAGTGCCGTTGTCGGACCTTCCAATCACAACGCCAAACCAGAGTTTGCTAGCTTCCATTTAGACCCATTCAAGCATATGTTGATGAATATTGAAAACTTGATCATTTGTAAATTGTTGCCGAACATCTATCTCGACAACAATCATTTTAACATCGTCCTTCACCTCATCCGGTTTAGCATCATCATTCACCTTGTCTAAAACAACTTTGGGAAACATGTCGGGGTGCACCATATCTCAAACGGGAAAAAATGGAAAATATGTTAAGAATTATGTTTCTGTAACAGACAGTTTTGGATATGCACTTCCAAAATAATTTAGGTGGGTTTCGGAAGTACATTTTCGAAGAGACGTAGTTTTTTCATCCATAAATCAACTTCAATGCAAGGAAATGAGAGATGAAATTAGGAAAGTTTACCTTAAATTGCAGCTTTTTATGCTCTCTTTGACTTGATAAAACACCTGAAACTTGGTTTGAAGATGAAAAATAGATTGAGAATGGATGAAGTTTTTCAGAGGCTTTTAGTTATGGAGTGAAATGAAGAGAATGAAACAGTTCATGCATCAAGGTGGTATAGGCTAAATATTTTCGAAAATACATCTCCGATAATATCACTGAATGTTTAAATTTAACGTTCAAGTGTAAATAAGGTGTTTTCAGAGATACATTTCTGAAACACCTTGAAATTTGGGGTTATGGTTGCGTTCGGAGATGCATCTCGAAGGACGTTTTAGAATTTTTAGGGGTTTTTTACCCCTACAATGTGTAAAAAGAAATTCCCTAGGAAATTTTACCATATTCCCCAACAATTATCCTCTACCCCTATAATTTAGACAAGTTGAGTGTTATACCCTTATATAAATAGTACAAGTTTAAAAATTTTCATTTTATTTTTCTCATTTTGTTTTGAAGACTTTCAATTATATGCTGTAAGTTGAGAGAATTAGAAGAAAGTTTGAGTATCATAAGTCTTGCATATAAGTTGTCATGTTCACCTAACCTCCCAAGGTCTTGAAGGTAGGTTGTCCGGTCCACATATTAGTTCTAGAAGTTTTAATAGTAAGTTGTATGGTCAAATCATTTTTTCTTATAGCTCATCAGAGATCTTAGACTTAAGTTATCCGGTCCTTTGCAAAAGTAATCCAGTAGTCTATTTTCCTTGTTGAATATCTCTAGTATAAGATTTCATGGAATGTTAATTTTTTAGCCGCCAGAGGTCTTTAGTTAGAGTCCTCCAATGTAGTTTTTTCGGCAAATTTGTCTAAATTTTTTTACTAGTGGTATCTAGCCGAGGACATGGCAATAAGGTTATTCCACATGAAAGCATGGGAAGAGGAGTTGTACAAGCTTAGCAGACGATGGATGCACATCAAGAGCAAGAAGGTGGACCTATGGAGTAGTTGTAGTATTTTTAAAGAGGGTAGTATGACATGCCACTTCTGGTATGATATGAGTATCACATTGCTCGCCACTTATGGTAAGGAGGGGTAAGTAATTCTTTTTTATTAAGTTGAATAATCTTTAATTTTAATTATTGTTTGTATTTTAAATTTTTTTACTTAAACTTATTTCATTACCAAGGCCCGAAGAAAGAACTTAAAATTGCGCTCATAGGAGTAAGTTGATATTGTGAGTTCCATTGTATCTTCCCTTTGTGATAGATGGTTGGTTGAATGACTTTATTCTATCTTGATTATATAAAACTAGTTTGAAGATGACTAAGATATGGTGTCCAGAAAAATTATCCTTTCATATGCCATTTGGTAAAATGGCGAACACTATAGACGATTTTCTTGCCTTTTTCACCTTTCAATTGGGGGTGAATTTTAGGATTCCCCATCCCGTATCAACGAAAAAGTGTTGTTGCTCTAGTTTTTTACCTTTAGGAGTGAACATAGAGGAGACTACACAAGAGGTACGTGCTTGTAAGAATCCACATTATAGGCTAGAGTGGTTGGTTACTTTATTTGAACACCATCGAGGTCTTAATCAAATCAACTATGTTTCGAGAGCTTATATGTTGATGTTGGTTGGTTGTACTATTTTTGTAGACAAGAGTTTTACTCTTGTAAAATAAAAATATCTACCACTTTTAAGGAACTTGTCAAAATGTGGTAGATATAATCGAGGAGCAGCTGCTTTGGTTATGATGTATAAATTTTAAGGAGATGGCTCTATGTTTACTTGCAAGTAGCTTAACAGATGCACCACTCTTTTACATGCATTTATGTGACTATTTATTTTTTATTTATTTGGTTATTAGTTCTAATATTAATGTAGTAATGTTAGTCTGGAAATTCTCTCTAAAGGATTCGACAAGGAATGATAGCAAACTCGTTGAAAAATGACTAAGTATGAAAATACTCGGTCTTCAACACACTAGTTAAGTCGACCAATAGGGTTTGACTAATGGGGCAGGCGTGATTTAAAAGAGTCTCAGGAACATACCCACAAGATTAGGATCAATCTCCCTTCAAAACATGCCCAGAATCTCAAAAAGGGTTACATGAAGCAAACCTTCGACATATGGGTCAAGTTTGACATAATGATCAAATAATGAAAACTTAGCATATTTTGAGTCCAAGAGTCAGTCAAACCAAGGATATCTTGATAACCCTATGGAAGTAAAAAAAATTCACAGAGGAGGTTAGGAGGTTTCAAAGGCATTTATCAGATTGATAATGGGTTCGTAGCAATTTAAACATTAATAATGTGTGGAAGCAAATCAGGAGTTTAAAGCCCACGTAACGGGATACATATCGATTATTGAGGATATAACCATTGTCAACAATTATCATTATAGTAGTATATAATGTAGGCTCATTCATGTAATCGTGGTTGCAAAACTTACTTCTTCTCTACAAAACTAGAGTACCCAAGTCAAAGAGCGAAATAGTTTGTGAGAAAATGTATGAATCTACGTCCATTTCTCTAAATTCTTTAAGTATTTTGTAATCAAAGCATTTATTTTAAATGTCATTTACTTTTTTTATTGTCTATCATCTTTATCCAAAGTCCATTGTTTACGTCCAATTGGTTATTATTCAAACATCTAAGTTCAAATCACATATGCTTTTATTGGTACTTTTCTACATAAATTGTCCACAAGATTTTTTTAGTTGATCTCTTAAGTGAACTAGTCTCGTGATTGTTTACTAAAAACACTATTAAACAAATTGACACGCTCGGTGGGACCCTTTTATGCAAAGAATTTTAAACTTTGTTGTGTCTTTTAATTGTTTATTTTGTTCTTCACACGTGAAATGCTTTCAAATGTTGAGTATGTATGTGTTTGAGGAGTGGTAAGACTTTCCCTAAAATTGCTCGTCGAACATTAAAAACCCCCTCCTCAGAAAAATCCTTCAAATGCTCCAAATGTAGAAGAACAACCAACCAATTTGATGGTTGACATGTAGGAACTTCAACAACTATTGGAGAAATGCCAAACTCCTATAAGTCAGATATCAATTTCGACGATATCACCAGAATTAGTGGTTGCTCCACCACAAAGAACAAGTGTTCCAACTACTCCCAGGGTAACATTACTAGTGATAGGATACCATTTGCCTTTTGTTCCCTTAAGTTTTACATTTCCTCCAGGTTATAGGGAATATCCTTATGGCATGCCAACATTGATGATAGCAAGCCTACAATCTAGTGCGTATATGTATGCATATAATGCAATGGACATTGCATCTCCCATCAATCCATACTTGGCGTCAGGATCTGCTATAAGCAATCCTAGTCGACTGACAGAATCACAAGGAGGGATAGGGTACGCCCCCCATAAGTTATGTTATCTTTAACCATTGGTTCCCTCTTGTCTATGAGGTAACAAATGGATGAGATTATCCATGATATGGTTAATATTCTCACACAGCAAATTGATATTGTGTTCATTCCCTTGATTAAAAACACAAACCATAGTTATCAACAATTGGCTCATTAAATGCGTCGAATTACAAATTTCTTTGGTGCTCCTCAAGTGCCTATTTAACCAATACCCCAAATCTAGAATCATGGGTATGTTCAAACTTTAGAGGTCCCAAACAATACATGAATACCTAATAATCAAGAGCAACAACAAGTTGATCCCCAATAGGTCGAGCGGCCGATACCTAGAGTAATTAGGGATAATGTAGGTCGAAATGGCCCAAAGGTGGTATTAGTTAATAGGAATCGAGATGCAAACCAAGTCATTAGAAATGTCCAACAAAACAATTTTGGGGGGCAAAGCAATATAACCAATGGTCAAACATATTTTGGCCCAGATTGACCTTAATATTGGCCTACACAGGCCAAATTTTGTCTCTGCATTATCTGATTATGTATTGCAGACTGAACTACCAAGGGGTTGGAAAATCCTCAAGTTCACTACATTTGCAGGGGATACTAATGAGCCCACTGTCAAACATGTGGCTAGGTATTAATTAGAGGCAGAAGATTTAGCCAATAATGAGAATTTGAAGATGAAATTATTCCCAATTCCTTGACTAAAAATGACTTCACTTGGTTTACTAATTTACCCCCATGTTACATATGTAGTTTGAATCAACTAGAAAGGGTATTTTTTTGAATAATTATACATTGGTCAGTCCAAGATTAGCCTACAAGAGTTAGCCAGTGTGAGGCGAAAATTGGCGGAGTCAATAGATGACTACCTCAATAAGTTTAGGATAATGAAGGAAAGGTGTTTCACTCAAGTTCCTGATCATGAGTTAGTCGAACTGGCAGTATGGGGTGTGGACTATTCTATCAAGAAGAAGTTAGACACCCAGTATTTGAGAGACATGACTCAACTAGCAGACAGAGTTCGACATGTCGAATGTTTGAAAGTTGAGAAGGCTAGGTCAAATAAGTACCACAAAAAAGAAAAAGTAGCCTACGTTGAAGTAGACGAAATTAACCAAATATGTGACATAGATTCTGAACATGTCGAGGAAAGTGAGGTTAATTTGGCATAAATAAAGTCAGGACCTCCTTATGTTTGTAAGGTTTTAAAACCTTTAAACGGAAAAATCCTGCCGAACCTAGTAAAAATGAGAAGTTTGTTACGAGGATATACACAATTTATGTGACCAAGTGTGACGAAATATTTGACCTGATAGTTTTTAATGGCCAAATCATAATCCATAAAGGGCTTAAGACTCCACCATTAGAACAAAGAAAGAAAAAAGGTTTTTGAAAATTTCATAATTTCCTTGGTTGCAAAATTTCTCAAAGTATTTTTTTAGGGATCTGGTATAGAACTCCCTAAAGGACAGAAGGTTGAAGTTCACTGAAAAACAAAAGCCTCAGGTGGAAGGAGACTCATACCCCAAGGCTAAAGATGCTTTCTTTGCCGAGTTCGTAGAGGTGTTGATAATTGGCGTGGAAGACCTCAACACAATGGTTGATGAGGACAGTTATACTGAACAGATGAAAGTGGTATATCCCAAAGCAGAGGAGGAAATCATTGACTTCCTCAACAGGTGCAAGGTCAAGGACTCTAAATTCATGCTTTGTCCATGCTACAACAGTATTTAATAAAGAAGCTACAAAATACCTGAATAAGGTTAGACCCTATAACCACTAACCAAGAAGGGTTAGGAGAAATGACAAGCAAAACAAGTTTGTCTCTAACAAGAGAGGGGTACTACACAGAGCACAACAAAGCAGGACTTATGTCCTACCCGTTGATGTTCCAATGGGTGTGTGGGTCAGGCTAGCAAACAAAACAAAAAATTATTAATGCAAGTGACTGTTGGTGAAACTTGGTACATGATCTTCGTACCATGACAACTCGCAGGTGTCCAAGAAGTACATTCCTTAAAGAATTACCTGGGCAAGAAGCCAATTACCAGGACATAATGGAGGACGCACTGGCGAAATAAGAAGGTTGCCTTCATAGTAGAAGCCTCAAGCAAGAGTGGCAGTTTACCAGCCAAGCGAGAAGGTCAAATAGATAAGAGGTCTATAAAGTAGAGATTATTCCCTTAATTTCCACCAATAGAAGAATCTAAGGGGCAGAAGGCCGTATCGAATGAAGATGGGAACATGGCCACAGATAACATTGATTATGGCTTTGAGGGAGAGCTAGAAATTATATTTAACATGATTTTTGTGTTACCAATGAAATATGATATAGTCACTAAAGTGAATGAAGACGAAAGTGGATCCATAGAAGAAACGGTAACCCACAAACGTTTATGTTATTATGTGATGAACGATGGGTGTGTTGATGAAGACAATATTGTATTTGAAAGGCATGATATGTAAACGCAACATCATTTGAAGCCTTTATTTTATAAGGGGCAATGTAGAAAATGTTGGAATCAAGAAGGTTCTAGTAGATGGTGGAGCTTGCGTTAATATCATGCCACACTCCATGCTGAGAAAGATTGGCAAGTATGATACAGATTTGAAACCACATAATATGGTTTTGTTGAACTATGAAGGTAAGACCGGTAAACCATGTTAGAACAACATTTAGTTATGCATTCAATCTTTAAGTTTTGATGATAACAATACATATATTTGTTATGCAACAATTTTGTACTCTAGTAGTTTCTTAAGTATGCAAATATACTATTTTGGTTGATTAGGATTGATGTCCAGATAATCATCAGAATCAACGTCATCACACAATAGAAGAACTATTCATCCAAATCTGAAGTGGCATCAGCAGTTCTGAAGAATGTTGAATGACTCATCAGAAAAAGGATTTACAAATGTTCTGAAGCTAACTATTCAAGACAAGATTTCAGCCCAAATACACTTGTTGCTTCCAGTTCATAAATCAGAATGTGTCGTTCAGTATGCTGCTGCTTTTGACTCTGAAGACATCTTTCAGCATATGAAGAATTGTTTCTCTTGGAACGTATATGTTTCTTGATCTCTTCAGTGCTCTCTTCATTTCAGATAAGAACTACATCTCAATTAAAGAATGATCAGAAACTTGCAGAAGAAGCAATATGGTACAACAATACATCACCTTTTCCAATTTTGCAGGACGTATTGTATAATTTTGTCTTTTGTGTGCTCACTGTTCCCTGAGACTTTTTGGAGCCGTTACTTCAAGGAAAAATTCTTCTTATCCTCTCTCGACGGTCATCTTTTCATGGGACTATATATGAGACACTTTCTTTTGAAGAAGCTGTCGATCAACAACGCTACTCTGAAGGATAGGAAAACACTTAGAAAGGGGGGGGGGGGGTTTGAATAAGTGTAGCTTTAAAACTTGTAAGATAAAAACTATTTGCACAATGATTTTTATCCTGGTTCGTTGTTAACTAAATACTCCAGTCCACCCCCTTGGAGTGATTTACCTCACCTGAGGATTTAATCCACTAATCACACAAGATTACAATGGTTTTCCACTTAGACAACTTCTAAGTCTTCTAGAGTATACTGATCACAACCTGATCACTCTAGGAACAAACTGCTTAGATACCCTTTAAGACTTTCTAGATTATTCTGATCAACAACCTGATCACTCTAGTTCTTACAAATTAATGTAAACAAATTCTTTTAAGAGTTACAATGCTTCTTAAAAAGCTATTATCACAACTGTGATTTTCTCTTAAGTTTAAGCTTAATCTCACTAATATATTACAACAACAATGTAGTGAGGTTGAATATGAAGTTAGAGAGCTTTTTGAATTTGACAGCGTTTCTGTATATCTGCGCAAGTGTTATATTAAGAGTTCGTAACCTTGCTTCTCATCAGAACTTCAATTTATAGGCGTTTGAGAAGATGACCGTTGGGAGCATTTAATGCTTTGCGTAATCCGTACAGAATTGCATTTAATGTTTCACTCTTTTGTCAACTACCTCGAATCTTGCTTTCGCTGTGTCTACTGACGTTGCCTTTAATAGCTACTAACGTTCCTTTTGTCAGTCAGCGTAGCCTGCCATCTTGTACTTGCTTCTGATCTGATGTTTGTGTAAACAACGTTTGAATATCATCAGAGTCAAACAGCTTGGTGCAGAGCATCTTCTTGTCTTCTGACCTTGAAGTGCTTCTTAGCGTGATTGTGGACCTCCGTTTTTTAATCCGGGCCATACCTCTGTTCTGGAGAGATACGTGAACTGACTCTTTTTTTTATCGCTTATGCTTTCGCATTTTTGAAAATTCACAGAGTCGCCACCGACCTTTTATTTTATCCAATTAAGGAAAGGTTTATAAAAGAAACAGAAAAAAGACCTTTAAGAAATTCTGGGTAAGGGGGTAGGTTATACAAAGGGAAAGTGTTAGCACCCTTTGTATCCATGGTTATCCATGGGCTCTTAAGTTTGCTTAGCTCACTTGTTTTTCGATCACTTTTCAATTGCTTTAGAATGCTCATATGTGGTTTCAAATACTTTTGTAAATTGAATTTGTAATGATCCTTGTGCGGATGTATACAAAATGTTTGTTTATCTTTCGAAAGATGTTTTGAAAAGAACGTTAACTTTGTAATGATCCGTGTTTGGATGTATACAAAATATTGTCTTTTTGGAAAGTTTTGTTTTGAAAAACAACAGTGTATGAGAATTTTGTTTGTTTTGATTTGAGCAAGCAAACTAGGAGGTCTACCCTGAGTTATAAGGTCTTTATCCTATTTCCTTTAAAAATCTATCCTTTCACCGGATATAAACAAAAGGTTCGATTTTGTACTCAAAATAGTAGAATTTTGACTTTGATTTTGAAAAGAATGAGAAGGGATTTACCTTAAGAGGTGCAAGTGTGATTGTGATTGTATTCAGATATTTTATCTTTGAAGTTAGTGGTCTAACGGTTCAATTTTATCTTTGACATACACGCAGTTTATATGTGCGGGAAATTAAAATGCGGAAATGTAAAGTGCGGAAAGTAAATCTACGCTATTACATCGATTGTGCAGGAAATGTAAACTAGCCTATTTACATGAATTTGACATCCTATACATTTATCTAGGAATTTAAATTGCAAGAAAAATAAAAGGCATGTTTTTGGATTTTTTATGATTGATTTTAATTATAATTAATGCATGATTAATTAAATTAAAATGAAGAAAAAAGATGAAAATAGATTTAAACCTAGAAATTAAGTTTAAAATATGTACAAAATATTTGTCAATTAATTTTAAAACAAAACTAATTTTTTGGAATTTTTGGAATTGATTTGAAATTGATTAAGTTAATTAATACATAATTATGCAAATAATTATACAAATAATTAAAACTTAAAGATAAAATTATTCAAAATATGTAGAAAATTAGTTTATAATATATAAACAATATTTAACATGAAGAACAATTTTTTTAATGATTTTTTGATTGGTTAGAATAATTAAAAAGCAAATATATAAATATATACTAATTAATTATGCAAAATATTGAAATTTTGAAGAAAAATAAAATATTTTTATTTCAGAAAATAATATATTATTTTAGAAGTCTAAAAATATTTTTTATGCATTTTTTGGATTTTTGAAACTATTTTTAATTAATTTTGCAAAGAAAATTAAAATAAAATAGAAAATAAAAGGATACATGATCAGGTGTGGTGGATAAGTGTGGTCTATGGTGTGGATCACTTGTCTGGTGCGTTGGATGAGCTGGCTAGTGGATCTGATGGTCACCAGCATGAGGGACCATACCACGTGATGTACCTGCAAAACACAGAATCCAAGATTAATTCAAAAAACACGCGCGCGCCCTCCAGCCAATCAGAGGACGCCACGCATCGTCTTCTTCCTCAGGATGGGCTTTTACACCTTTCATTTGCAGGTGGTGTAAAAACTCCAACCTTTTACACCTGTTGAAAATAGCGAATACTAGCAAACACTAATATAAATCTGGCGCGATACCATGGTTCAGTTCGTATTGTTCATGCGATTCTAATGGTACCATTTAGAGTTCATAATTTTGCATGGATAGTAAAACCCCAAATTTAAAGGTTCGAACCCTAAAATGGTGATCCTACGTATAGGCGTCCAAACTTCAATTAAGTTTCCAGAAATGATTAGGACCTCAAACCAAACACAAATACATGTCTACATCTTGTTAAACATGCATGAATGACCAGATACGAGTTGATTTAGATTTGAACAAATTATGACCTGTATAGCTCGATTTAGTGAGCTTCAAGGCTTGCAATTGATTGGAATACGTTCAATGATACTTGAGGATTGTATTTGAGTGTTTAATTTGAACTGAAACAAGATAGAAATTAAAATTCGAATTTTGAATTTCTTTGAAAAATTTCAAGTGATTACAAGTGTGTTATCAGCAAGGCTTTGTTTCTGAACTTGTCTCCTTCATAAATGAAGTATGGTAGCCTATATATAAGCATTGAGTGCTTAGAATTGAAGCTAAGAAGCATCTAGTTGCCTTTGTGGAATTCTTGAATTTTTTATATTAAAAAGCTTTGAATTATTGACCAAGTCTTCTTGTCTTCAATGCTCTTGCCTTGCTCTTCAATTCTCTGCAGAAAAATGAAGATTCCTTGTGTGAGTCATGCTTAAGATTTAAGCCATCCATTATCCTTTCATTTTTCTTTTTAATTTAATCTTAAAATAAGATAAAATTATGCAAAAAATGAAATAAAAATGGTGTGGGCTTAGTCTTGGTCGTGGGAGGCCCATAATATCATGGAAATGATGTTTGAACCATGAAAACTTGGCCCCATTTTGGAAAAAAATGCATTTTTGAGCAATGTTGGTTTTATGCATTTTCCAAAATTTAGCCAACTTCAACAAGGTGTAAATCCCTCAATTTTTGTCATATGAAGGAGATCTTGCACTTTTTGGAAACCTCAAAGAGTCCTCTAACCAATGCCTTTGGTCTCATGTCAAAATGATTTTTGATGCTCCTTGTGTGTCCTTTTGAAAAAAGTGTCTTTTTTGTTGACTTTGAAAATGACCTGTAATGTCTTTGGTCATATTTTTCAAATGGTGAATCCAATGACCATGGGATCAATGGCATTTGAAAGATAATTGAATTTCCTTCAAAATGAGCTTTGGTTTGAATTTTTTGGATGAAGGATGAGAGAGTTATGATCAGTCAAAGTTGAGTTGACTTTTCAGGCAAAAACCCTAATTTTGAATCTTAGGGTTTTGTTGATTTTTGATCTTTCCTTGATGAATTATGATCATCCAATGATCAAATGATGAATCCTTTGACAAAATATGGACTTTGACAAAAAATTTCATTTTTGACTGTCTGTTGACTTTTTTGGTTAAACGGGTCGTCTGTTGACTGTTTGAGCTGCTGACGGTGCGTCTGAATGAATTGAAGTTCGAAAATTTGTATGATGGTACTTTGAGATATATGGATGTGTATGAAATCCATTTGAGCTCTCAAAAACTTGTTTCTCCTGTAAAAACAAGAAAACCCTAGTCAGGGACTGTTTATGTAGGAGACAGTTAAGCGTACCTGATTTTTGTGCAGTGTTGAGTCTCTGCTAATCGCGTGATATTCAGAAGACTTCTAGAACAAAAATCTTGGAATTTTGAATTGTGAAAGATTGATTTGATTGATGGTACAAAACACTGAGAATTGTACAGCCAGCAGTTTGGCTGTCGATTGACTGTTCAGGTATTGACGTAGCAGTTAGAGTGAAAAATCAACAGTCAAAGTTAATTTTCTTTTTTGTTGTTTTTGTTTTATGTGAAAAATGAAAGTTGTTTACATGACTTGTTAAAAACACAGACATAATAAATAACTAATATTTACTGTATGCGGGCAAAATTACCGATAATAACCCTGAAAATCATTTAATGCACAGAAAAATGAATATTTGACTGGCAGAAAACACATAAAATATTATCTGAGTAATTAAGCAATATTATGACAAATAGTACAACATTTAATACTGACAGTACAAATATTACATACTATATTGAACAGTACGACGAATGAACGGTACATTTAAGAAATAAGGAATACGGCAAATTTTAAGAATGACGATTGATAACCCATGCTACAAATAGTAACATGTAGATGATTGGGAGCATAAGCATCCCAGGTCCACAGTGTTCCGGGCTATGTAGACAGAAGAAAGACATGATCACCGTAGCAATGGTGATGACCATAAGAAAACACGTTTCCCACCGCTTTGCCATTTTGTCGGGGAAGAAGAAAGGATGGATTATGAAGTAGGAATTTGAGAGATGAATTAGAATTTGATGGGAGATTTTTAAGAGAAAATGAGAGGTATTTATAGAATGGAAAGAAGGATAGAGACGTTGGGGAATGATGTGATTCCGTACAAAAGGAAAATTTGAGTGGAAGTAAGATTTGAAAGAAAGTGTATGATAGTGTTGGGAAAAAGAGAGATGTAGAGATTAAAGTTAGGATTTGATTTTTGAAAAAGAGATTTGAAAAGATTTTTTGAAAATAATGGAATATAGTACAAAAATTAGTGGGAAACAAAAGATAATAATAATCTACTTGTTACCAGTACAGTCTGAGTTTCCTGATTTTGCGCCTGCAAAAAGATTTAACTCTGTACCAATTGTGTCAGTACTATTTATCTGTAAATAAATAAATAGCATGTGTGAAGTAATAAACAGTATTTGGCGTTTGCGTAAGAATAAATTCAACTGCAAGCCAAATTACTGTATAAGAAAAATTCTAAAACTAAGTATTTCATATGTCAGGATATTTGTTGAAATAAAAATCCATGATTATATGAGACTCTTAATTTTCAGATTGGAGTTTTCTTGAAAAAAGATGCGGGCAAACTTTGGGGTATAACAATTGCCCCTATTCAATCTTCTTAAACCTGAAGAGATTGTCTGAAATCTGAAGGTAGAAGATGATTGAATATTTAGATGCCCTGAAAATTTGCACTTACCTTGATCAGAAGAGATGTTGGAAGTTGCATTTGAATGTCGTCTGCGAAATGTTGTTGGCAGATTGAAACATTACCTGAGATGGGCTTTCAGATGCCACCTGGTAAATGTGTTGATGGTTTGTTCATCAGAATGAATCCATTGATTATATCTTGATGAAGGATTTGAAAGTCTTTGTGTTGACTGTTTCGGAACCGTCCAAGGTTACCGCTTTAAGTCTAGGAGGATAATCGTTACGGAACTTGTCCAAAGTTTTTTCTGCTTTAGATTTTGAAAGTTGATCATTGTGGAACCGTTTGAGGTATCAGCTTTAGATCTTTGATGTTAGATCATTCTTGAACCGTCTGAGGTATCAACTTTAGATCTGCGATGTTAGATCGTTCTGGAACCGTCTGAGGTATCGACTTTGATCTGTGATGCTAGATCGTTCTGGAACCGTCTGAGGTATCGACTTTGATCTGCAATGTCTGTTTTTGAGTTGGTAAGTGATCAGAATGAATCTTCGGCTTGATTATATCTGAGAGAACCGTTCATGGAATTCAGGTGAACACTGCATGTGATTGAGAACATCTTTGTTGAAGATATCCGTCTGCCTGAAAAATCAAGTTAGTGATATGCAATGTTTATGATGCATGTAAATGTGAGATATTCCCGGAGAAATATGCATGTGATGTTGTGTATGAATATGCGCATGATGCATGATGTATGATGTATGAATGTGAAATGTCGAGCTTCTATTTGGGAAAATAAATTTCCGCCAGTCATCTGGATATGACTATATTGTGATCGTTGATGATCTTTTGTCTTGTTTGAGTACCCTCGGCTGGGGAAATTCTTTGAGAACCCTGGTACTCTGTTGAAGGATCTTTGAATATCACTTGGGAATGAAAGGTAGCTGGAAGTTCTGATGCCCTTTCAAATGGGAATGAGGAAGATGCATAATCCTCCGATGCACTATCTGACCAAGTCCGGGTGCGGGGATCACACCTTCTGAAGATAGTAATCTGGAACAACCCTGCTGGGGGATAAGACTTCTTTTGAAGAGAAAATCTTTTTGAGGAATCTGCTGAGAAATGCGTTTCTCTTGGTGGTTTTCTTCTAATGGGATGATGTCCAGATAATTGGGACATTTCCTGAATGCTATTCCTGTTTTTCCTGGTAAACATCAATCATATTCAAATGCACATGTTCATTCAAAATTATCATTGGGACGTTTACGTATTCAAAACAGAAAAAGTGAAAATAGTGATTTTTGAGCCTAAGCTGCATTGATTTTTGAAAAAGAGCCATGATAAGCTGGTTAGCACAGGGAGACAACAATCCTAGAAGTAGGAAATTGTCAGAAAGTTTTGGAAAATATTTATGAAGATAAATAGCTATGTGAAAACAATCCAGTCAAGTTTCAACTCTGCTATTGCCAATCTGTCTTCGAGCATCTCATCCCTCACTTGTTGGAAGAAAGTGATTGGACTGATCGGTGTCTTTGAGGTGTTGAATCTTGATGGTGAGTAGGCAGCTGAACGGAACACAGTTGTATGCTTCATTCCCTAACTTTTGCCTAGGCTGCCCTTTCAGGTTTTCAGCCTACCGGGATAGTATTTGTTTAGTCTCTAATTTTTGCCTGGACCGCCCTTTCGGGTTTTCAATCCACCGAGACGCTCATTTTTGCCTAAGTTGCCCTTTCAGGTTTTCAACTTAGGGAGCTGTTTTTTTCTTTTTAAGCGAAGTATTTTTTAACTATGTCAGCATTCACCGGGTGTGGGAAATCCTCACCATCCATGGTGGTAAGCAACATGGCGCCGCCGGAGAATATTTTCTTGATTATGAATGGTCCCTCGTAGGTGGGAGTCCATTTGCCTCTGGGATCACCTTGTGGTAAGATGATGCGTTTGACAACCAAGCCACCAGTTTGGTATGCTTGACTTTTGACTTTTTTGTTGAAGGCTTTGATCATACGCTTTTGGTATAGCTGACCATGACAAATAGCTGCGAGCCTTTTCTCATCAATCAAGTTTATCTGGTCCAACCGTGTTTGAATCCAATCGTCTTCGTCTAGATTGGCTTCTTTCATAATCCTTAGGGAAGGAATCTGAATTTCAATTGGAAGAACTGCCTCCATACCATAGACTAAGGAGAATGGAGTTGCCCCTGTTGAAGTACGCGCAGATGTGCGATAACCATGAAGAGCAAAAGGTAACATCTCATGCCAGTCTTTGTAGGTTACTGTCATTTTTTGTATGATTTTCTTGATGTTCTTGTTGGCAGCTTCCACCGTGCCGTTCATCTTTGGTCGATATGGAGAAGAATTATGATGTTTGATCTTGAACTGTGTGCAAAGTTCAGTAATCATTCTGTTGTTTAGATTTGTGCCATTGTCCGTGATAATCCGTTCAGGGATGCCGTACCGACAAATGAGATTGTATTTGATGAACCGGGCCACCACATTCTTGGTAACAGAAGCAAATGAAGCTGCTTCTACCCACTTTGTGAAGTAGTCAATAGCGACCAGGATAAAGCGATGTCCGTTGGAGGCAGTAGGTTTGATTTCTCCAATCATATCAATACCCCACATTGCAAAAGGCCAAGGAGCCGTCAGGACGCTTAATGGAACTGGAGGTACATGTACTTTGTCAGCGTATATCTGGCATTTGTGACATGTTCGGGAGTGATGATGGCAGTCTGTTTCCATGGTAGACCAGTAATAACCTGCTCTAAGGATCTTTTTAGCCATTGTATGTCCACTGGAATGAGTACCGAAGGCACCATTGTGTATTTCTTTCATGATCTGTTCTGCTTCCTTCTTGTTTACACAGCGAAGTAAAGTCGAGTCATGGTTGCGTTTGTATAAGGTTCCATTGCTTAGAAAGAATTTGGCAGCAAATCTCCTTAGAAACTTTATGTCGTTAATGGATGCCCCTTCAGGGTACTCCTGAGCTTCGAGATATCTTTTTACTTCATGGAACCATGGTTTTTCCTCGGTTCCTTCGGTATCGATCTCATTGCAATAGGATGGTTCATCTTGCCTGTAAATGGTGATCATAGGCGCCTCGTTGTCCCACCTGACTTTGAACATGGATGACATGGTAGCTAAAGCATCAGCTAGTTGATTTTCCTCGCGTGGGATGTGTTCGAAAGTGATTTCTTCGAAGTAAGGAATCAAACTCAGCACATATTTTTTGTAAGGAATTAGATTTGGGTGCTTTGTGTCCCATTCCCCTTTGACTTGGTAGATTACCAAGGCCGAGTCTCCGTAGACTTCTAGGAATTTGATTCATAGATCGATTGCAGCTTTAAGACCCAGAATACATGCTTCGTATTCGGCTATATTGTTAGTGCAATTGAAGCATAACCTGGCAGTGAATGGTGTATGACCTCCTGCGGGGGAAATGATCACAGCTCCGATGCCATTGCCAAGTGCATTAGAAGCTCCGTCAAAAACCATGGTCCACCGGGATCCTGGCTCGGGTCCTTCTTCTGGTCCTGGTTGTTTGTAGTCATTGATTAGCATAATGTCTTCGTCTGGGAAGTCAAAGTTCAATGCTTGATAATCATCCACTGCTTGATGAGCCAGATGATCAGCTACCACACTTCCTTTGATTGCTTTTTGTGAAGTGTATTGAATGTCATATTCTGTTAAGATCATTTGCCATCTCGCTATCCTTCCTGAGAGAGCAGGTTTTTCGAACACGTATTTGATGGGATCCATCTTGGAGATTAGGAAAGTGGTGTGATTTAGCATGTACTATCTTAGTCGGCGAGCCGCCCAAGCTAAGGCACAACAAGTTTTTTCGAGTAGTGAGTATCTTGTTTCACAATCGGCAAACTTTTTGCTAAGATAGTAGATTGCGTGCTCCTTTCGGCCGGATTCGTCATGTTGTCCTAGTACACACCCCATTGAGTCTTCTAACACAGTTAGGTACATTATCAGAGGTCTGCCTTCCACAGGTGGCAACAAGATTGGAGGTTTTTGGAGATATTCTTTGATTTTGTCAAAGGCTAACTGGCATTTGTCATTCCACCTTTCCACTTGATCTTTCTTCAACAGTTTGAAGATCGGCACACAAGTAGTAGTCATGTGGGCAATAAATCGGGCGATGTAATTTAGACATCCCAAGAATCCTCTGCCTTGTTTCTCAGTACAAGGTATAGGCATTTCTTGAATGGCTTTAACCATGGCGGGATCAACCTCGATACCTTTGCTGCTGACGATGAAACCTAAGAGTTTGCCGGATCTTACTCCAAAGGTACACTTATTTGGGTTCAGTCGCAACTTGTATTTCTTGAGTCTGTCAAACAACTTGTGTAAATGACCCAGATGTTCTTCCTCGGTGTTGGATTTTGCAATCATGTCATCGACATACACCTCTATTTCTTGATGAATCATATCATGAAATAGCGCTACCATTGCACGTTGATAGGTTGCTCCTGCGTTTTTCAGACCAAAGGGCATTACTTTGTAACAAAAGGTTCCCCAGGGTGTTGTGAAGGTTGTTTTTTCCATGTCTTCGGGTGCCATCTTGATTTGATTGTACCCTGAGAATCCGTCCATAAAGGAGAATACCTTGCATTGTGCGGTATTGTCAACCAGTACATCGATATGTGGTAAAGGGAAATCATCTTTGGGGCTTGCCCGGTTCAGATCTCTGTAGTCCACGCACATTCTGACTTTCCCGTCTTTTTTAGGTACAGGCACTATGTTAGCTATCCAAGAAGGATAACTTACAACTTTTAGGAATCCGGCATTGAACTGTTTTTCAACCTCGTCTTTGATCTTTTTTGACATATCAGGCCTACTCCTTCGTAGTTTCTGTTTGACCGGAGTGCTACCTTCTTTGATTGGTAGGTGATGAACTACAATGTCCGTGTCAAGGCCTGGCATATCTTCATAGGACCAGGCGAATATCTCGACGTAGTCTCGCAGTATTTGAATCAGTCTTTGCTTGACGCTGTGTTCTAAATCAGCCCCTATTTTGACTTCTTTCTTTTCTTCGTTGCTGCCCAAGTTGATGACCTCAATTGGCTCCTCGTGAGGCTGTATGGCCTTGTCTTCTTGTTCTAGCAGCCTTGCAAGTTCTCTTGGCACTTCACAATCTTCCTCACTTTCGTCCTCAGTTTGGTAGATCGGACTTTCAAAGTCATGACGGGCAATAGCAGAATCGTTGTTGACTGGATCCAGAGTGTATGTGAATCTGCATGTTAGTTATGTGAGTGTGTGTGAAGAAAAAAACATAGCTATTTGAAAGCGAAGAAAGAAGGAAAAAGGATCATAAAATTTAAATATGCAAGCGTCCCATGATTTTATTGAATGCACATGATCATGATATGATAAGCCTTTATAGAAGGACCGGTGTGCTAAGGCACACGGCTTTCAAGCTCATGGTTCGATTGTTCAGGAACCATTTTTATCTTTGCACAATATACACAAAGAGAACAGGAAATGGCATTTACTCCTGGTCAAAGGAGATCACATCCTCAGCTTTCCAGTTGTTCAATCCACTGTTGTGAGCAGGGAGTATCCAGCTGTTCCAGTTGCAGTTGTCTTCTTCATCTTCCACAGCATTGATTTCATTAGTGGGAAAATGAACCGGTGATCCTTCGGGATAAGGGATATACTCTGCTGGATACGAGAGCCCAGGCTGAGATATCTCTGTTGGCTGAGCGAGATGCTCGATAAGGCCGTCCCATGAAGTCGGGATGATACTTTGAATAGAGACTTGTGCATCCTGATGAGGAGTGTATTCTGACAGAAAGCAACCCTCGTTATTTGGTATTTCCCTGGCTTCTTCAAAAGCGAAATTGTCATCGTACTGTTCATCCCATCCAGTTGGGACAATGTCCTCCATAGCAATTTGTGAGCTCGGAGGAGCGGAATATTTCACCATATAGTCATATTTGCCGCTGGGTTCTCCTAGCGTGTCCCATACTTCTTTGGGTGGATTTTGATATTGCTTAGTGACGGGACTTGTGAAACTTTCGTCATTTCCAATTTGATCACCCCATCCAGTCGGGGTAATGTCTTCCAAAGCAATATAAGAATTCTGAGGTGTGGTATACTGATAATTGTACCCGCCATTTGGTTCTCCCACAGCATCCCACATTCCCATGGAAATGGGTGGAATCTCATCTGGATATGGCTGAATGATATGGTTCAAGAACACTCATTCATCTTCAATAGCGTTTACTTCTTGGCTGACGAAGTGTGACATTAATCCTCCAGAACGAGGACCTTGATCATTCTTTTGATTTTCACTATCATAGCCCAGGCCTAGCTTGTCAGACTTGTAGGGTATATCAGGAAGCTGTCCCCATACTGTGCAATCACCCTGTTCAATCATGGCTTTGGCATCTTTGAGAGAAGCCATAGTTGTAGTTGGAGTAGCAGGAATATGCTTGGTGGTAGAGACATCTGGGGAGACCACCTCAAATGATTGGCATGGAGTTTCGATGAATTTGTCCTCCAACTCAACATATTTGGAATTGCTTAGGTGACTAACCACATATTCCTCTTCGCCATAGACTGTGACAATCTTTCCTTTTACTGGATATTTTAACTTCTGATGCAGGGTAGAAGTTACAGCGTTTGCCCCATGTATCCAAGGGCGTCCAAGTAAACAGGAGTAGGCTGGGTGAATTTCCATTACGTAAAAGATAGAATCGAAGATTTGAGAACCCACTCTGATTGGGAGATTCACTTTTCCGTATACCGTTCTTGTTGACCCGTCAAAGGCTCTTACCACAACATCACTTGGTTGTAACATAATTCCTTCGAAGTCAAGCTTTTCTAGTACTGTTTTCGGTAACACGTTCAAAGAAGAACCGTTACCTACTAGCACATGAGATAGAGTGGTGCCATTACATTCAATGGAGATATGTAAGGCTTTGTTGTGATTTTTTCCAGCAGGGGTTAGATCCACATCGGAGAAACCGAGACCATTGCTCACGGTTAGATTGGCAACACAATTCTCAAATTGGTCGACTGAGATCTCTTGAGGCACATGCGCAGCTTTCAGGAACTTCATCAGGGCTTTGGCATGAGCTTCTGAATATTTTAGCAGAGATAGCATTGAGATTTTTGAAGCGGTGTGCCCCAGTTGCTCAACAATATTGTAATCACTCTTGCAGATGATTTTCAATATTTCCTCCATTTCTTGCTTTGATGGATCCTCAGCAGTGATCTCCACCGGGGTTTGAACTTGTTCAACTTGTGGCTCTTTGCCTCGAGCGCTGTCATCTTGATTAGGAACTGGGACTCGGACTGGACCAGCAGCAACATTTGGAGAAATTTCTGGTGAAAAGATTCTTCCACTTCTCGTGATCTTGCTGGTACCCACAATATTACCCACAGTTGGAGTAGTTAACTTTGCGGTCTCTTCAGTCGAGGTACCCTGCTTAACTCCATGAACGTAAACATTAGTGTCGTATCCCCATGGGACAGCTTTGTCTGAGGAGTATGGAAATGGAGTTGGACTAGCAATGACTACTGATGCCACTTTGAGTGTAGCAGAAATTTTGAATGGAGCCTTGGCAGAGATTTTGAATGGTAAGCTGGAGATCATTTTGAATGGTAAGCAGTGATCTGCGTCATGTCCTGGACAGTTTGAGTGATAGGCACATGTTGTATCAGGGCGATAATTCGGAGAGGAAGTGTTGACATTCTTTGGAGGACCTTTTAATGTGACCAGATCTGCTTTTAGCAAGTGTTGCAATGCCTGAGAGATTGGCATGTTGATTCTGGTGAAATTTCTTCTTGGTGCATCTGGTCGATGCGTATATTTTGGCTGTTGATCTTTTTGAGGTGCAGATGCGGAGATCAGAACTGCCCCTACAGATTGATGCTGCTCACTTTTGTGACTTTTCTGAATTTGTGTTGCATTGACCTCATTTCTCCCGCTGATGGGCCTTTTTGTAGTACCAGAGGAGGAACCTATTTGAATTTTTCCATTTTGAATGCCACTTTCGACACGTTCTCCGGTCAGTATCAGGTCAGTGAAACCTGATGATGAGCTTCCCGGCAAATGGCTGTAGAAAGGGCCAGTTAAAGTGCCCATGAACATGACGACTAGTTCGCGATCAGATAAGGGTGGTTGAACCCTTCCAGCCATATCTCTCCACTTTTGTGCATATCCTTTGAAACTTTCTTTTGGTCCCATAGACATGCCCCTTAGTTGAGTACGGGTTGGCGCAAGATCAGCATTGTATTGGTACTGTTTGTAAAAAGCAGCAGCTAATTCTTCCCAAGTATGAACCTTGGTATTTTCCAGCTGGTAGTACCACTCGAGTTGTGTACCCGACAGACTTTCTTGGAAGAAGTGAATCCACAATTTGTTATCTGTTGTATGAGGTTGTATCTTCCTCACATAGGATCTCAGATGTAGTTTCGGGCAAGAAACTCCATCATATTTTGCAAAGACAGGAACTTTGAATTTTGGAGGGATAACAACATCCGAGATGAGCCCCAGATCATTGAAATCTAAACCAGGTACTTTTTGTATCTCCATAGCTTTCATACGGTCTTCCAGCTGTTGGTATTTGTCATCATCCGGTTCGTCCCCAGAATGATCATCTTCTTCATTTGAAGAGAGAGAGGGTTTAGCAGAACCCTGGTTGCTTTGATTGTCTTCTTGTTCACCATCACCGACTGTTTCAGGGATCGGTGGCTTTTTGAACTTTTTGACTGGGATTTTGATCTTCCTTTTCAGGTGACTCAAGCCTACAGATCCTTTGGGCTTCTTTTTCTTCTTGATTATCAGGGCTTTCAGTTCTTGTTGCCCCTTTGCCAGTTCCAGAATTGCCACTTGAACTTGGGCATTCAGTTCTTCGAGATTCTTGATGCTTGTCTCAGATTCCATCTCTTCTGACTGAAATAAACAGCGAGGAGATGAGAAATCCGTCATGAGAACCTGTTACGCAATGTGTATGACTGGATGCAATGTATATGAATGAAATGTATATGCAATGTATATGAATGCAATGTATGAAATGTATATGCAATGCATGAAATGAGATGTGTGTGCAATGTTTCAAGGATCTTAGAGTTTAGATTTGTTAAAGAAGAAACAAACATTAGTTAATCAATTTATTCTCTTTTTTCTTTGCCTCATTTGGGCTTACAAGACAGAAATAAAATAAATGATCCTTCAGGTCTCCCATGGACGCTTTCTCTTTGCCCCCAGGAATGTGTTGATCTGCTGTTCTTCTTGAAGCTTTCCGGTGAGCTCCAATATCCTTCTCTCATAGTCCTGAAAGTGTGCTTTGAAGGTGTCTCTTTCCTCTTTTAGTTGATCCCAAGATTTTTGCAACTCTTCTAGGTCAGTTGGCATATCCGGGTGTAGAATAACTTGGGGTTCGTCTCCTTCGACCTTTGGCTCAATAGTCACAGGTAGAATAGCGGGATATGGCATAATGAGTTTCTGAGCATGAGTGCGGACCCATCTGAGGTAAGGTTCCATAGGGATAGTGTGGACCTCCGTTTTTTAATCCGGGCCATACCTCTGTTCTGGAGAGATACGTGAACTGACTCTTTTTTTTATCGCTTATGCTTTCGCATTTTTTTTGAAAATTCACAGAGTCGCCACCGACCTTTTATTTTATCCAATTAAGGAAAGGTTTATAAAAGAAACAGAAAAAAGACCTTTAAGAAATTCTGGGTAAGGGGGTAGGTTATACAAAGGGAAGGTGTTAGCACCCTTTGTATCCATGGTTATCCATGGGCTCTTAAGTTTGCTTAGCTCACTTGTTTTTCGATCACTTTTCAATTGCTTTAGAATGCTCATATGTGGTTTCAAATACTTTTGTAAATTGAATTTTGTAATGATCCTTGTGCGGATGTATACAAAATGTTTGTTTATCTTTCGAAAGATGTTTTGAAAAGAACGTTAACTTTGTAATGATCCGTGTTTGGATGTATACAAAATATTGTCTTTTTGGAAAGTTTTGTTTTGAAAAACAACAGTGTATGAGAATTTTGTTTGTTTTGATTTGAGCAAGCAAACTAGGAGGTCTACCCTGAGTTATAAGGTCTTTATCCTATTTCCTTTAAAAATCTATCATTTCACCGGATATAAACAAAAGGTTCGATTTTGTACTCAAAATAGTAGAATTTTGACTTTGATTTTGAAAAGAATGAGAAGGGATTTACCTTAAGAGGTGCAAGTGTGATTGTGATTGTATTCAGATATTTTATCTTTGAAGTTAGTGATCTAACGGTTCAATTTTATCTTTGACATACACGCAGTTTATATGTGCGGGAAATTAAAATGCGGAAATGTAAAGTGCGGAAAGTAAATCTACGCTATTACATCGATTGTGCAGGAAATGTAAACTAGCCTATTTACATGAATTTGACATCCTATACATTTATCTAGGAATTTAAATTGCAAGAAAAATAAAAGGCATGTTTTTGGATTTTTTATGATTGATTTTAATTATAATTAATGCATGATTAATTAAATTAAAATGAAGAAAAAAGATGAAAATAGATTTAAACCTAGAAATTAAGTTTAAAATATGTACAAAATATTTGTCAATTAATTTTAAAACAAAACTAATTTTTTGGAATTTTTGGAATTGATTTGAAATTGATTAAGTTAATTAATACATAATTATGCAAATAATTATAAAAATAATTAAAACTTAAAGATAAAATTATTCAAAATATGTAGAAAATTAGTTTATAATATATAAACAATATTTAACATGAAGAACAATTTTTTTTATGATTTTTTGATTGGTTAGAATAATTAAAAAGCAAATATATAAATATATACTAATTAATTATGCAAAATATTGAAATTTTGAAGAAAAATAAAATATTTTTATTTCAGAAAATAATATATTATTTTAGAAGTCTAAAAATATTTTTTATGCATTTTTTGGATTTTTGAAACTATTTTTAATTAATTTTGCAAAGAAAATTAAAATAAAATAGAAAATAAAAGGATACATGATCAGGTGTGGTGGATAAGTGTGGTCTATGGTGTGGATCACTTGTCTGGTGCGTTGGATGAGCTGGCTAGTGGATCTGATGGTCACCAGCATGAGGGACCATACCACGTGATGTACCTGCAAAACACAGAATCCAAGATTAATTCAAAAAACACGCGCGCGCCCTCCAGCCAATCAGAGGACGCCACGCATCATCTTCTTCCTCAGGATGGGCTTTTACACCTTTCATTTGCAGGTGGTGTAAAAACTCCAACCTTTTACACCTGTTGAAAATAGCGAATACTAGCAAACACTAATATAAATCTGGCGCGATACCATGGTTCAGTTCGTATTGTTCATGCGATTCTAATGGTACCATTTAGAGTTCATAATTTTGCATGGATAGTAAAACCCCAAATTTAAAGGTTCGAACCCTAAAATGGTGATCCTACGTATAGGCGTCCAAACTTCAATTAAGTTTCCAGAAATGATTAGGACCTCAAACCAAACACAAATACATGTCTACATCTTGTTAAACATGCATGAATGACCAGATACGAGTTGATTTAGATTTGAACAAATTATGACCTGTATAGCTCGATTTAGTGAGCTTCAAGGCTTGCAATTGATTGGAATACGTTCAATGATACTTGAGGATTGTATTTGAGTGTTTAATTTGAACTGAAACAAGATAGAAATTAAAATTCGAATTTTGAATTTCTTTGAAAAATTTCAAGTGATTACAAGTGTGTTATCAGCAAGGCTTTGTTTCTGAACTTGTCTCCTTCATAACTGAAGTATGGTAGCCTATATATAAGCATTGAGTGCTTAGAATTGAAGCTAAGAAGCATCTAGTTGCCTTTGTGGAATTCTTGAATTTTTTATATTAAAAAGCTTTGAATTATTGACCAAGTCTTCTTGTCTTCAATGCTCTTGCCTTGCTCTTCAATTCTCTGCAGAAAAATGAAGATTCCTTGTGTGAGTCATGCTTAAGATTTAAGCCATCCATTATCCTTTCATTTTTCTTTTTAATTTAATCTTAAAATAAGATAAAATTATGCAAAAAATGAAATAAAAATGGTGTGGGCTTAGTCTTGGTCGTGGGAGGCCCATAATATCATGGAAATGATGTTTGAACCATGAAAACTTGGCCCCATTTTGGAAAAAAATGCATTTTTGAGCAATGTTGGTTTTATGCATTTTCCAAAATTTAGCCAACTTCAACAAGGTGTAAATCCCTCAATTTTTGTCATATGAAGGAGATCTTGCACTTTTTGGAAACCTAAAAGAGTCCTCTAACCAATGCCTTTGGTCTCATGTCAAAATGATTTTTGATGCTCCTTGTGTGTCCTTTTGAAAAAAGTGTCTTTTTTGTTGACTTTGAAAATGACCTGTAATGTCTTTGGTCATATTTTTCAAATGGTGAATCCAATGACCATGGGATCAATGGCATTTGAAAGATAATTGAATTTCCTTCAAAATGAGCTTTGGTTTGAATTTTTTGGATGAAGGATGAGAGAGTTATGATCAGTCAAAGTTGAGTTGACTTTTCAGGCAAAAACCCTAATTTTGAATCTTAGGGTTTTGTTGATTTTTGATCTTTCCTTGATGAATTATGATCATTTAATGATCAAATGATGAATCCTTTGACAAAATATGGACTTTGACAAAAAATTTCATTTTTGACTGTCTGTTGACTTTTTTGGTCAAACGGGTCGTCTGTTGACTGTTTGAGCTGCTGACGGTGCGTCTGAATGAATTGAAGTTCGAAAATTTGTATGATGGTACTTTGAGATATATGGATGTGTATGAAATCCATTTGAGCTCTCAAAAACTTGTTTCTCCTGTAAAAACAAGAAAACCCTAGTCAGGGACTGTTTATGTAGGAGACAGTTAAGCGTACCTGATTTTTGTGCAGTGTTGAGTCTCTGCTAATCGCGTGATATTCAGAAGACTTCTAGAACAAAAATCTTGGAATTTTGAATTGTGAAAGATTGATTTGATTGATGGTACAAAACACTGAGAATTGTACAGCCAGCAGTTTGGCTGTCGACTGACTGTTCAGGTATTGACGTAGCAGTTAGAGTGAAAAATCAACAGTCAAAGTTAATTTTCTTTTTTGTTGTTTTTGTTTTATGTGAAAAATGAAAGTTATTTACATGACTTGTTAAAAACACAGACATAATAAATAACTAATATTTACTGTATGCGGGCAAAATTACCGATAATAACCCTGAAAATCATTTAATGCACAGAAAAATGAATATTTGACTGGCAGAAAACACATAAAATATTATCTGAGTAATTAAGCAATATTATGACAAATAGTACAACATTTAATACTGACAGTACAAATATTACATACTATATTGAACAGTACGACGAATAAACGGTACATTTAAGAAATAAGGAATACGGCAAATTTTAAGAATGACGATTGATAACCCATGCTACAAATAGTAACATGTAGATGATTGGGAGCATAAGCATCCCAAGTGTAGCGGTAAAAATGTGGCTCGACGCGTTTTCACGCATTCGAAGTACAACAGAGTCGCCACCGAACTTTATTTATTCCAAGAAGGAAAGGGAAAATATCGATAAAACCCACAAATTAAAAAGAATGGATAAGATGGTCATCGCAACCAAATTTAGGTTCGGGAGTCGGTTAAGCAAGGGGAAGGTATTAGCACCCCTCACTTCCATCGTACTCGATGGGACCCATTTAGTTAATCTTGTGATCAATTGTTAGCTTATTATCTACTTGTGTTATTTATTAGGTTGGAAAAAAGAAAGGGACAAAAAAGGTTTTTTTATTATTGTGCTCGCCAAGACATTTGTATCTTGTGCCTACGTATTCCCTAGTGCAATGGGAAAGTCAGAGCAATCGTAGTTCGGGCTAAAACTACGAAATGTTTTGTTGATTGATTTTAGCGAGAGGTACTCGATCGCTTTCAAATGGAAATACTACGCGCACATGGATATGATATCACTACAAGAATGGATAACTAAATCAAGATAAGACATGATTTTGGCCATCATCGCATTCGTGTGGAAGATGTTAGATCTTCACATGTGGAAGTATGTTCGTATTGAAATTGAATAAGTGTCTCGTTTCATGAAAAAAGTGTTTTAGAATGTAAAAGGGTGTGAATGAATTGAAAGTTTGTTTGTTAAGAGAAATCAAACATTTAAACAAAAGCTTAACGACCATCGCCCAAATGTTTGAAAGAGAAAATTGTACAAGTACGTACAACCCCCTCGTAGGTGATGAAAAGGATGCGCGCTAGGGCGAGGGAAAGATGGTTTGATGAATTTGAAATTGTTTTTGTAAAAGAAATGGATTGAGTTTGAAGTATTTTTAAATTGGATTCAAGTATTTTAACAAAAGCTTAACGGCCATCGCTTAAAATACTTGAAAGAGTATTTGCTAAATCGGGTTTTTAGAAGTCTTTAATGGAGTTTTAAACATCCAAACAAAGGCTTAACGGCCATCGCCTAAATGTTTAAAGAACAAATTGTACAAGTACGTACAAACTCTTCTTTCCATTATAGACTAAAATAATTTGATTGTTTAAAAGGAGGCATTTTGTGAAAAAAGAAAGGTGAATTGCATCGAATTTTATGGAGCCTTTAATGGAATCAAAGTAATCGAATAAAAGCTTAACGGCCATCATTCAAATACTTTTAGGACAAATCGTACAAGTACGTACGAACCCTCCTTGATTCATCCATTAAATCTCAAAATTCGATTTGATTAAAAAGGTATTTTTTGAATCATTTTGGAATATTTGGAAAGAAATTCTATATGCACAAAAGAATATATTTGTTTTTTTGTCTTTTTATGAAAATAATAACTAATTAAAGGAAACTTTAAATTTGAAACAAACTTTTTAATATTTTTAAAAAAAAATTGAGAGAAGAAAGATTTACAAAAATCAAATGGGCCGGTGGGATGTGGCCCAAGCGCATAAGCAATCTGCCCACAAGGATCCTTGGGCTGGAGCGGTTGAACCGAGTCCACATGGCCCTCACCTTCTCCAAAACGGCAGCTGGGTTACAAGCAGAAACGTAACTCTCTTTCTCTCTCGCATCTCTCGCGATCTCATCTAAACCTCCCTCTCTTCACCGATTTCGCGATTGAACAAGCAAAGCAAGCATGTCAAACAACTAGGCAGTAAGAAACCCCAAACCCAACAACATCCCAATACCCAGATTTCATTAGATTTTATCGATTTCACATACAATGATGAAGCATAATCTAAAATCGACGGAAATAAAGCAGTGACGAACGAAAGCAAACCCAGGTATTCTCTTCTTCACGTTTGATTCAAACTTCTTCTTCTTCTGATACGCACTCTGTTGCTTCTGTGTGTTGTGTTGTATACTTCTATTTGTACGTTGCTGAAACGATGCTTGTGGTTCTGTTTATAGTGTAGGATGTGTGGTCGCGAGGGACACTAGGCAGGTGTTTTGAGGTTATAGGTTGTGAGTTGAGTGAGGTTGTTGCGTGAGTTGTTGTCGTGGATTTGTGTTGTTGTCTAGGCTGAGTGAAGGATGGTTAGGGAAGGTTGGTATGTAGGGAGGTTTGCGGTTCAGATTGAGGTGAGGTTGAAGTTTGTGTGTATTGATGATGAGTGATGGTAAAGATGAGTGGCTGAGGGTATGAGTGTGTTTGGTTGAAGGTTAAGGAGAGATTTCTGCAGAAGTGTTTTGCAGGGGTTAGAGCGGTTTTTCTTGGTTTGTTTGAGAGGTGATTTTGTGGCCGATTTTTCTCCTTCTGGCTTGTGTTGAGTCTGTTTTTATAGCTGAGATTAGGGTTTGAATCTGAATTTTGAGATGAAAATTGGGGGGAAAATTGAAGAGTTTTTGAACAATTGTGGTAACTGTTTTGGTCCTTTTTGTTATGCAGGTTTGTTGTTTCAATTTGATGCAAGATTTGGCTTGTTTTGAAGCTTGTCTTGGAGTGACAGTGCAGCAGGAAATTTGGACAGAAGTGGACTGGTTTTGGAGCAGCAAGGTGCAGAACATGAAGACAAACTGTAGGCGTGGGATAGCAGGATGCAAGATGAAGACAAATTTTTTGTTGTTTATTTTCTGTACTATTTTTTTTTGTGTAAAGTGGGCTTCTAACCAAATGGGCCTAGACTAATAAAAAATCTCTCTTTTTTGTTATATACTCTTTGATTATTAAATAAAAATCTAAACCTAAAATAAAATAATAACAAAAATTAATCTATAATTATCTAAAATCTATGGAATCTAAAAATAAAAATTCGAAAAATGGTAACTCGAATAAAATATGCAAAGATGTGAAAATGCAAGCTATTTTTATCGACTTTATCAAAAGTCTATTTTTTCAAAATATGCAACGATGCGACGATTTGAATGCAAACGAATTACGAATGCAACACGATCTTATGAATGAAATATGCGGGTCAAAAATTGGGGTGCGACAGATGCCCCTATTTAAGTTTCTTCCATCGAAGATGTGTAGAGACTTAAATACAAAGTACACAATTTTTGTCCTAAGATGAAGCGACAATGCTTATGACATGAATGCAATGGACACCTTTTTTGACGCAATATGATATGAGACATTCTTAAATCTCTGTGGGAAACTAGCGCCTCAGGAGATTAACATTTAATGGAGAAACTTGGAAAACAGGGATAAAACTCTGGGTAGGACAAAAGTAAGAACGTCTAAGGGTGGCATTAGACGATACCAATAATCAGATAAATTTGAGAGTGACATTGAATGGTTATGACATCCGATAACAGGCTTTGGATGGCAATGAAAGATTATGACACTCGATAACAGGCTTCGGATGGCAATGAAAATTTATGACATCTGATAACAGGCCTCAGATGGCAATGAAAGGTTACGACATCCGATAACAGGCTTCGGATGACAATGAAGATTTATGACATCTGATAACAGGCTTCAGATGGCAATGAAAGATTATGACATCCAATAACAGGCTTTGGAGGGCAACAAGGATATGACATCCGATAACAGGCTTCGGATGACAACGAAGGAAGATTTATGACATCCGATAACAGGCTTCAAATGACAACGAAGGAAGCATGACATCCGATAACAGGCTTCAGATGAAAGAGAGGTTATGACATCCAATAACAGGCTTCGGATGACAGTGAAGATTTATGACATCTGATAACAGGCTTCAGATGGCAATGAAAGATTATGACATCCGATAACAGGCTTTGGACGACAATGAAAGATTATGAATCCAATGACTAGCTTTGGGTGAAAGGACAAACAACATTTGGTAGATGCCAAGTAAGTTGGGCTTTGATCTCAAGGTAAAGATGTAAATGAGTATGAATTTTGTTTAGATGCATGATTTTTTTTTTGAATTTTTTATGCATGATATGTGAATGATGAATGTAATGCAATCGGTTATGAGAGCTGAGGTAGACTCTTTTGTGAGGGAAGATTGGAATTCTGATTCCTCAACACAAGAACATTGTCAACTTTGTTGTGTCACACTGATGATCCTTTTGAGAAGGACTGATAAACTGCTTGGGGATTGCTGAAGAAGAATGCCCCTGATTGACTGATTATTGTAGGTTAACTGATCATTGCTCCAGTTCTTGAATGTTGGGGAAACTTGCCCCAGTATAACTTTTGAATAACAGGATCTTGAAGTAACATGCCCCTGATAGGATCACTGATCAAGTTTCTCGACTGTTTGAACTTCCTGAAAGATGAGTACTTGCAGATAAAATGTTCATTCAAGAATGGTAATTTTAATGCAATGCTCAAAGCATATTTTGAAATCAAAAAAAACATTGTAGGAATGATATTATTGATGTAAACAAAATGAATCAAAGATCCAAACACAGTTGTCTAGACATTCAAAGTGATGGATAAAGCAAAAAGCATGGTAAAACAAACAATTTGCAAAAATCTTTAGGAGTCAGGTTAACGCAACCTTGTTGTAGTATGCTTTCAAAATAAACCTTGCTTCAATTAGGTCTTTTGAAGGTTGTAACGTGGCTTGGTTCACGGTTTATGAAACAAAGGATATAGGCTCAAAGTATATTTGTACCCACCCCATTCTTCGTGATGAACTTCAGTCCTACGTTCAGTTAATTCAAATTACACATTCAGGTTCCAAAAGGCTTTTGGATTGCACCTATTTAAGCGATGATGACTCGTAAGTAAAGGGAATCTTTGTGATGGCAGTCACTTCTTCCTTTTGATAGTCACAACTTTTATTGTTGTTCAAGGAATTTATTGACTTCTCTTTTTTGTTTTATCCCTAACTTTTGTCTGAACTGTCTTTATTTTGAAATTACAGTCAGCGGGATGCCCCAATTTTGCCTAAGTCTCCTTCATAGGTTTTGACTTAGCGGGCTATTTCTTTTTTGAAATATTTTTTGTATTTGAAAGATAGTGACTTCCTTGAAAATGATTAATAATAACCATCTTGGTCACTTTTGATCGAAACCCTTATTGAAAGGTGTACTTAATGATTATCTTGAATTTGAATGCACAGGTAAGTTAACGGAGAACTACCCTGCCCCAGGTTAAAATTGCGGGTTTTTTCGTTTAAAAAAGAAACTCCAACTTCGAAGGCTCAAAGGGGTTGACTAGGGATTAACTTCCTTATTTCTCCAGTGTTTGGGGATTGAAACAATGCCTTTACATCATCAGCAAAGTTCTATTTGAAAGCATACAGTTCAACTACTTGAGTATTTTGTTTTCATCATCCTCCCTCCAATCTTTGCATAAACAAAAACTTGATAAAGAAAGTGAACAAGAGGTATATTTTTGTTTTTGTTTTTTTGAAAGATAAAGCACAAAGATAAACACAATGGATGTAAATGAATTGATTCAAATATGTAATGCTCATTTCACTAAAACTAACATTAAAGAACAAACAAAGTTCAATGTAGTACACAATACAGAATAAGGAAATTGCAAACAGAAGGAAACAAGGCCTAGTGACTAATCAGTGACGAGGAGGATCGATCCTGTCTGAAACACTAGTAACTTGTCATTCTTGACCCAGTTGATTGATCTTCTTCTCGTTTAAGCTCGTCCATAGTTTACTGAAACATAATTCCAGTCCCAAGTGTTGAGAAACCATTTTGACAGTGGAAAAACAAGTGTGAAGATGAAGACAGACGATATGAAATGGCAACTTGAATGTATGAATATGGATGCATGAAGTTTTTTGTTATTTTTATGCAAAGATGTATGCCATGTTATGTAATGTATGGTTTACATGTAATGGATTTCAAATCATATGGAATAGAAATATTATGATTTCTCGGCATAAAGTGGCACACAATGGGATAGTTCTAAGGTTCTTTCCAACAAGGTTCTAGACACGGTTCTCAGAGTTACAAGCTACTTTTGAAAACTTGATCATCTAGCAAATAACTTCCCACACAACCATGTTTTCAAATGAAGCCTATTCTGAGTGTGGTTTTCGCACTTACCCACGGTAATAGTTACGTTACGCAAGTTGGGTGCGAAACCACCATTTCCTAAAAAGTCATGGTTTAAGGGTTATTCTAAAGGTCCCTAGAGTTAACGATCCAAATTGAAAACATCATCGCTCAAGTAAATAACTTACTTAACCAAAGACATCTTCTCAAAGGACCTACTCTAGGCGGGGTATTAACATCTCCCACTTGACACTACGTCAAGCAAGTTTAATACTAACCCACCATCTTATCTTATGTGTTTCTTGAGCTCGGGTGTAGAGCTTTGTCCATAAAGTGCCAAAAAAAACAAGATATTCCAACCATAAAATAAGAAATCAAATAATAAAGGCAATAAATAAACAAATAAATAAAGCTAACAATAATACAAGAAAAACTAAACTAGGGTTGACTCTCTTAGGTAATCCCCAGCAGAGTCGCCACTTTCTGTAGCGGTAAAAATGTGGCTCGACGCGTTTTCACGCATTCGAAGTACAACAGAGTCGCCACCGAACTTTATTTATTCCAAGAAGGAAAGGGAAAATATCGATAAAACCCACAAATTAAAAAGAATGGATAAGATGGTCATCGCAACCAAATTTAGGTTCGGGAGTCGGTTAAGCAAGGGGAAGGTATTAGCACCCCTCACTTCCATCGTACTCGATGGGACCCATTTAGTTAATCTTGTGATCAATTGTTAGCTTATTATCTACTTGTGTTATTTATTAGGTTGGAAAAAAGAAAGGGACAAAAAAGGTTTTTTTATTATTGTGCTCGCCAAGACATTTGTATCTTGTGCCTACGTATTCCCTAGTGCAATGGGAAAGTCAGAGCAATCGTAGTTCGGGCTAAAACTACGAAATGTTTTGTTGATTGATTTTAGCGAGAGGTACTCGATCGCTTTCAAATGGAAATACTACGCGCACATGGATATGATATCACTACAAGAATGGATAACTAAATCAAGATAAGACATGATTTTGGCCATCATCGCATTCGTGTGGAAGATGTTAGATCTTCACATGTGGAAGTATGTTCGTATTGAAATTGAATAAGTGTCTCGTTTCATGAAAAAAGTGTTTTAGAATGTAAAAGGGTGTGAATGAATTGAAAGTTTGTTTGTTAAGAGAAATCAAACATTTAAACAAAAGCTTAACGACCATCGCCCAAATGTTTGAAAGAGAAAATTGTACAAGTACGTACAACCCCCTCGTAGGTGATGAAAAGGATGCGCGCTAGGGCGAGGGAAAGATGGTTTGATGAATTTGAAATTGTTTTTGTAAAAGAAATGGATTGAGTTTGAAGTATTTTTAAATTGGATTCAAGTATTTTAACAAAAGCTTAACGGCCATCGCTTAAAATACTTGAAAGAGTATTTGCTAAATCGGGTTTTTAGAAGTCTTTAATGGAGTTTTAAACATCCAAACAAAGGCTTAACGGCCATCGCCTAAATGTTTAAAGAACAAATTGTACAAGTACGTACAAACTCTTCTTTCCATTATAGACTAAAATAATTTGATTGTTTAAAAGGAGGCATTTTGTGAAAAAAGAAAGGTGAATTGCATCGAATTTTATGGAGCCTTTAATGGAATCAAAGTAATCGAATAAAAGCTTAACGGCCATCATTCAAATACTTTTAGGACAAATCGTACAAGTACGTACGAACCCTCCTTGATTCATCCATTAAATCTCAAAATTCGATTTGATTAAAAAGGTATTTTTTGAATCATTTTGGAATATTTGGAAAGAAATTCTATATGCACAAAAGAATATATTTGTTTTTTTGTCTTTTTATGAAAATAATAACTAATTAAAGGAAACTTTAAATTTGAAACAAACTTTTTAATATTTTTAAAAAAAAATTGAGAGAAGAAAGATTTACAAAAATCAAATGGGCCGGTGGGATGTGGCCCAAGCGCATAAGCAATCTGCCCACAAGGATCCTTGGGCTGGAGCGGTTGAACCGAGTCCACATGGCCCTCACCTTCTCCAAAACGGCAGCTGGGTTACAAGCAGAAACGTAACTCTCTTTCTCTCTCGCATCTCTCGCGATCTCATCTAAACCTCCCTCTCTTCACCGATTTCGCGATTGAACAAGCAAAGCAAGCATGTCAAACAACTAGGCAGTAAGAAACCCCAAACCCAACAACATCCCAATACCCAGATTTCATTAGATTTTATCGATTTCACATACAATGATGAAGCATAATCTAAAATCGACGGAAATAAAGCAGTGACGAACGAAAGCAAACCCAGGTATTCTCTTCTTCACGTTTGATTCAAACTTCTTCTTCTTCTGATACGCACTCTGTTGCTTCTGTGTGTTGTGTTGTATACTTCTATTTGTACGTTGCTGAAACGATGCTTGTGGTTCTGTTTATAGTGTAGGATGTGTGGTCGCGAGGGACACTAGGCAGGTGTTTTGAGGTTATAGGTTGTGAGTTGAGTGAGGTTGTTGCGTGAGTTGTTGTCGTGGATTTGTGTTGTTGTCTAGGCTGAGTGAAGGATGGTTAGGGAAGGTTGGTATGTAGGGAGGTTTGCGGTTCAGATTGAGGTGAGGTTGAAGTTTGTGTGTATTGATGATGAGTGATGGTAAAGATGAGTGGCTGAGGGTATGAGTGTGTTTGGTTGAAGGTTAAGGAGAGATTTCTGCAGAAGTGTTTTGCAGGGGTTAGAGCGGTTTTTCTTGGTTTGTTTGAGAGGTGATTTTGTGGCCGATTTTTCTCCTTCTGGCTTGTGTTGAGTCTGTTTTTATAGCTGAGATTAGGGTTTGAATCTGAATTTTGAGATGAAAATTGGGGGGAAAATTGAAGAGTTTTTGAACAATTGTGGTAACTGTTTTGGTCCTTTTTGTTATGCAGGTTTGTTGTTTCAATTTGATGCAAGATTTGGCTTGTTTTGAAGCTTGTCTTGGAGTGACAGTGCAGCAGGAAATTTGGACAGAAGTGGACTGGTTTTGGAGCAGCAAGGTGCAGAACATGAAGACAAACTGTAGGCGTGGGATAGCAGGATGCAAGATGAAGACAAATTTTTTGTTGTTTATTTTCTGTACTATTTTTTTTTGTGTAAAGTGGGCTTCTAACCAAATGGGCCTAGAATAATAAAAAATCTCTCTTTTTTGTTATATACTCTTTGATTATTAAATAAAAATCTAAACCTAAAATAAAATAATAACAAAAATTAATCTATAATTATCTAAAATCTATGGAATCTAAAAATAAAAATTCGAAAAATGGTAACTCGAATAAAATATGCAAAGATGTGAAAATGCAAGCTATTTTTATCGACTTTATCAAAAGTCTATTTTTTCAAAATATGCAACGATGCGACGATTTGAATGCAAACGAATTACGAATGCAACACGATCTTATGAATGAAATATGCGGGTCAAAAATTGGGGTGCGACACCAAGTCCACAGTGTTCCGGGCTATGTAGACAGAAGAAAGACATGATCACCGTAGCAATGGTGATGACCATAAGAAAACACGTTTCCCACCGCTTTGTCATTTTGTCGGGGAAGAAGAAAGGATGGATTATGAAGTAGGAATTTGAGAGATGAATTAGAATTTGATGTGAGATTTTTAAGAGAAAATGAGAGGTATTTATAGAATGGAAAGAAGGATAGAGACGTTGGGGAATGATGTGATTCCGTACAAAAGGAAAATTTGAGTGGAAGTAAGATTTGAAAGAAAGTGTATGATAGTGTTGGGAAAAAGAGAGATGTAGAGAATAAAGTTAGGATTTGATTTTTGAAAAAGAGATTTGAAAAGATTTTTTGAAAATAATGGAATATAGTACAAAAATTAGTGGGAAACAAAAGATAATAATAATCTACTTGTTACCAGTACAGTCTGAGTTTCCTGATTTTGCGCCTGCAAAAAGATTTAACTCTGTACCAATTGTGTCAGTACTATTTATCTGTAAATAAATAAATAGCATGTGTGAAGTAATAAACAGTATTTGGCGTTTGCGTAAGAATAAATTCAACTGCAAGCCAAATTACTGTATAAGAAAAATTCTAAAACTAAGTATTTCATATGTCAGGATATTTGTTGAAATAAAAATCCATGATTATATGAGACTCTTAATTTTCAGATTGGAGTTTTCTTGAAAAAAGATGCGGGCAAATTTTGGGGTATAACAGATAGAATTCCATTGCCCCAAAGTTTTGCTTTCTATTCTATAGACACTGTCCCATGCATGTATGAACCTTCGTCGTTGTCTATGAGAATCATTCTCGTAATCAAACACAATGCCACGGATAATCATGTCATGAGGACCGTTGCTCCTTGCATATCCGAATTGGCGTAGAGCTAAAGAGGGATTGTAAGTGATGCCTCCTTTGATGCCAAGGAGTGGCACATTAGGGTACTCTCCACAATGATCAATGATAGTAATGTCTCTTTGAAAGAAGTTGTTCCACCGGATATCTGAATGAGACCATTGCATTCTTTGTTCATTTCTCAACACTGATCGGGGAAGATGAAATGTAAACCACCTAGCCAGTAGTGGTATACAGCACATGAGAGTTCCTCGTTTCTTCATGGTACGAGTGTGTAGAGAATGTAGAATGTCTCCCAGCAATGTTGGTACCGGGTTACGGATTAGGAAAAGGTTGATGATGTGTACACTTATGAACTGGTCGGGATTTGGGAATAAAACCAACCCATAGATCAAAAGGGCCATAACCTCCTCAAAAGCTGGATAACTATTGTTTTCTAGCAGTAGTCGAGCCTTTTCCAATAAGAACTTGGCAAGCAAACCCTTAGCTCCACTCTTTGTTTCCCAATTGGACTCGATTTCTGATTTTCGCAGATGTAAAGCAGCAGCAATGACTTCAGGTTTTGGAATCCTTTCTAAACCAGTGAAAGGTAATTGATCTCGAATAGGTAATCCCATTAGCTCAGAGAACTCTTCCAAAGTGGGTACCAACTGGTAATCAGGAAAGGTAAAGCAATGATGTTCAGGGTCAAAGAACTGGAACAGGACCCGTATCATGTCTTCTTCAAATTTTGAGGTAACCAAATGGAGTAGGTGACCATGCCTTTCGGTGAATTGAACATTCCTGGGGAATTCTGACACTAAGTCTTTTAGTTCAGATGGTACCGTTGAGATGTTGATTCGGATGTAATCTCGGGTGGCGGGAGCCATTACCTGCAAAAACAAAGGTAAACTCTTTGATCCTTGAAGTGTTTGGTGAGAAAATGATATGCTTATGATGCAAACATGTGGCACACAAAAACAAATCAAACAATAGCCTTAGGTTTAAAGGCTTGCATGGAGCTGATAGGTGATACCCTCCCCACTGAAGTTGAGTTGGTTAAAACCTGTCCTAGAATAGTATTCGGGTTCTATGATCCTTGGAAGTAACATCTCAATACGGCGCTCGAGCGGCCGATCAAAATATTCCTCGAGGATAACTAACTTCGATCAACTTCAAAGCTAGCCACTTAATAGGCCATAAGTCAAGTTCAACTAAAAAGGTTCTAAGACAAATTAGTGTTTAATGACATTTCGGAAGCCTAATATACTCCTTGATCGTTTTCAAGGGACATCAGTATAAACCAAAGTATCGCACTAACGATGACTACCAGATCAACCGTATCGGTACATGCCGTACAGTTTCCTTGGTATATTGTCATATACTTAAAGTATCTCGAGATTCGGGTTAGAATCTTTCACACAAGCAAAATACCCAAACAAACCTTTGAAAAATAGAGCAATCAAGTCAAACAATTGAAAACATCGAAGTAATCTATTCTCTTAAGGTAACCCCTTTTGAAAACATTTTGTTTTTTGAAAGTGACTCCCCAGCAGAGTCGCCAGTTCTGTGGACCTCCGTTTTTCTTCGGGCCATACCTCTGAGCGGGAGAGATACGTGAACTGACTCTTTTTTATCGCTTATGCTTTCGCATTTCTGAAAATTCACAGAGTCGCCACCGACCTTTTATTTTATCCAATTAAGGAAAGGTTTATAAAAGAAACAGAAAAAAGACCTTTAATAAATTCTGGGTAAGGGGGTAGGTTATACAAAGGGAAAGTGTTAGCACCCTTTGTATCCATGGTTATCCATGGGCTCTTAAGTTTGCTTAGCTCACTTGTTTTTCGATCATTTTTCAATTGCTTTAGAATGCTCATATGTGGTTTCAAATACCTTTGTAAATTGAATTTGTAATGATCCTTGTGCGGATGTATACAAAATGTTTGTTTATCTTTCGAAAGATGTTTTGAAAAGAACGTTAACTTTGTAATGATCCGTGTTTGGATGTATACAAAGTATTGTCTTTTTGGAAAGTTTTGTTTTGAAAAACAACAGTGTATGAGAATTTTGTTTGTTTTGATTTGAGCAAGCAAACTAGGAGGTCTACCCTGAGTTGTAAGGTCTTTATCCTTATTTCCTTTAAAAATCTATCCTTTCACCGGATACAAACAAAAGGTTCGATTTTGTACTCGAAACAGTAGAATTTTGACTTTGATTTTGAAAAGAATGAGAAGGGATTACCTTAAAAGGTGCAAGTGTGATTGTGTTTGGATTCAGATATTTTATCTTTGAAGTTAGTGATCTAACGGTTCAATTTTATCTTTGACATACACGCAGTTTATATTTGCTGGAAATTAAAATGCGGAAATGTAAAGTGCGGAAAGTAAATCTACGCTATTACATCGATTGTGCAGGAAATGTAAACTAGCCTATTTACATGAATTTGACATCCTATACATTTATCTAGGAATTTAAATTGCAAGAAAAATAAAAGGCACGTTTTTGGATTTTTTTTATGATTGATTTTAATTATAATTAATGCATGATTAATTAAATTAAAATGAAGAAAAAAGATGAAAATAAATTTAAACCTAGAAATTAAGTTTAAAAAAATGTACAAAATATTTGTCAATTAATTTTAAAAAAAACTAATTTTTTGGAATTTTTGAAATTGATTTGAAATTGATTAAGCTAATTAAAACATAATTATGCAAATAATTATACAAATAATTAAAACTTAAAGAGAAAATTATCCTAAATATGTACAAAATTAGTTTATAACATATAAACAATATTTAATATAAAGAACAATTTTTTTTTATGATTTTTTGATTGGTTAGAATAATTAAAAAGCAAATATATAAATATATACTAATTAATTATGCAAAATATTGAAATTTTGAAGAAAAATAAAATATTTTTATTTCAGAAAATAATATATTATTTTAGAAGTCTAAAAATATTTTTTGTGTATTTTTTGGATTTTTAAAACTATTTTTAATTAATTTTGCAAAGAAAATTAAAATAAAATAGAAAATAAAAGGATACATGATCATGTGTGATTAATCTGAGAGTCCATGGTATGGGGATTCATTCTGATGCGTTGGATGAGTCATTAAATGAGATCAGATGGCCCAGATATTGAGGCACGTGGTAAAAGTTACACCTGCAAAGCACAGAATCAGAGACAAATTTAAAAAACACGCGCGCATGCCAGCCAATAGGGTGAGGACACGCATCATCTTCAACCTCCAGACAACACCTTTGACAGCGCTTTTGTAAAAAAGCGCTATAATAAGTGATGCTTAAGCCTGCAAAATAGCGAATAGGTGTAAACGTGAATATAAATTTGGCGCGACATGCCCATTCAATTCGTCTAGTCCATACGAATTCAGTGGTACCACTTAGAACCTGTAATTTTGCTTATTTCAGAAAGCCCTAATTTGGAGAGTATGAACCCTAAAATGGTAACTTCGTATATAAGCAACCAAACCTTAATTAAATGTCCAGAAACGATCTACACACCACACTAAGTTCAAATATATGTCTACATCTTGCTAGATATGCGTGTGTTATGAGATATAAGTTAGTTTTAGTTTGAACAAACCGTGGCCTAGGTAGCTTGATTTATGAGGTTTCAAGACTTGGAAATGATTGAGATATGTTCAGTGATGCTTGAGGAAGGTATTAGAATGTTTAGTTTGTATGGAAAGTGACTGGAATTCAAAATTCGAATTTGAGATTTCTTTGAAAAGTTTCAAGTGATTACAAGTGTGTTACAAGCAAGGCTTTGTTTCTGAACTTGTCTCCCTTTATTACTGAAGTATGCTAGCCTATATATAAGCATTGAAGTGCTTAAAATCTAAGCTAGAAAGCAATAAGTGCTTTGTTGAATTTTTGACTTTTTCCACATGTGTAGCTTGGCATTTAAGCCACTATGGCTTGATTTTATTCTCTCCCTCTGCTGTACTTTGGCTTGGGACAGAGTTGAATGATTCTCTTGATGAGTCATGCTTGGAATTCAAGCTATGCATTATCCTTCCATTTTCCTTTTTAAATTTAATCTTATATGTGATAAGATTAAATCAAAAATGGATAAAAATGATGTGGGCTTTGTCTTGGTCGTGGGAGGCCCATTATGTTATGGAAATGATGTTTGAACCATGAAAACTTGGCCCCATTTGGAAAAAATACATTTTTGAGCAATGTTGATTTCATGTATTTTCCCAAAATTTAGCCAACTTCAACAAGGTGTAAATCCCTCAATTTTTGTCATATGAAGGAGATCTTGCACTTTTTGGAAACCTCAAAGAGTCCTCTAACCAATGTCTTTGGTCTCATGTCAAAATGATTTTTGATGCTCCTTGTGTGTCCTTTTGAAAAAAGTGTCTTTTTGTTGACTTTGAAAATGACCTGTAATGTCTTTGGTCATATTTTTCAAATGGTGAATGCAATGACCATGGGATCAATTGCGTTTGAAAGATAATTGAATTTCCTTCAAAATGGGCTTTGGTTTGAATTTTTTGGATGAAGGATGAGAGAGTTATGACCAGTCAAACTTGAGTTGACTTTTCAGGCAAAAACCCTAATTTTGAATCTTAGGGTTTTGTTGATTTTTGATCTTTCCTTGATGAATTATGATCATCCAATGATCAAATGATGAATCCTTTGACAAAATATGGACTTTGACAAAAAAATTCATTTTTGACTGTCTGTTGACTTTTTGGTCAAACGGGTCGTCTGTTGACTGTTTGAGCTGCTGACGGTGCGTCTGAGTGAATTGAAGTTTGAAAATTTGTATGATGGTACTTTGAGATATATGGATGTGCATGAAATCCATTTGAGGTCTCAAAAACTTGTTTCTCCTGTAAAAACAAGAAAACCCTAGTCAGGGACTGTTTGTGTAGGAGATAGTTAAGCGTACCTGATTTTTGTGCAGTGTTGAGTCTCTGCTAATCGCGTGATATTCAGAAGACTTCTAGAACAAAAGTCTTGGAAGTTTGAATTGTAAAAGATTGATTTGATTGATGGTACAAAACACTGAGAATTGTACTGCCAGTAGTTTGGCTGTCGACTGACTGTTACCAGTACAGTCTGAGTTTCCTGATTCTGCGCCTGCAAAAAGATTTAACTCTGTACCAATTGTGTCAGTACTATTTATCTGTAAATAAATAAATAGCATGTGTGAAGTAATAAACAGTATTTGGCGTTTGCGTAAGAATAAATTCAACTGCAAGCCAAATTACTGTATAAGAAAAATTCTAAAAACTAAGTATTTCATATGTCAGGATATTTGTTGAAATGAAAATCCATGATTATATGAGACTGTTAATTTTCAGATTAGAGTTTTCTTGAAAAAAGATGCGGGCAAATTTTGGGGTATAACAGTGATACCATGAGAACTTCAGTGCTTCTGCTTCTGATCTCAAGTCCTTCTGATGCTTCCATAGAACATGTTCTGATTCTGCTTGACCATCTTCTGATGTCTTGCGAGACCATGTTCTGATGTTGCATGCTGAACCTTCTGAGTCAGTGCTTCTTGCGCTGATTTTGTGCATACTCTTTATGTGATTCCTGAAATGGAAATTGCATAGGATTAGAGTACCACATTATCTCATACAAAATTCATATACATTGTTATCATCAAAACTAAGAATATTGATCAGAACAAATCATGTTCTAACAATCTCCCCCTTTTTGATGATGACAAAAACATATATAAATGATATGAATTTGCAATCAGAATGTCAGACGGATAAAGACAATTACACAGTTATAGCATAAGCATATAAACATAGTGTGTGAATATGTCTCCCCCTAAGATTAACAGTCTCCCCCTGAGATAAATAATCTCCCCCTGAAATAAATACTGGAAGAAATTTATAAATAAAGAACTTCCCTGAGTATTTTCCATTTCAGTTGAGACGATCACATATGCTTAGATCTTCAGAACATTCATAGCTTCTGCTTCTTGCTTCCATAGGACAGCTTCAGAGCTTGAATTTCTTCTTGAGTCATTGCATGCTAGATTGTATCAGAACATTGTTGAATGTACCAGAGCATTATCAGAGCATCTCTACATCCTGAAATGTTATAGAATAAACTACACGACAAAAGTCAGAGCATGAATGAATCAGAACATAAAATATGTATCAGAACATATAATATGTATCAGAGCATAAACAATAATGTTTCAGAGCATATTTAGAACAAAAACATGCATCAGAACATATAAGGAATAAGAATGAGTTAGAGCATATTCTATCATCAGAATATCATAACATTCTTCCTTCTTGCTTCTGATCTTGAAGCTTAATAGCACTCAGCTTGCTTCAATTTCCATGAGCTTGTTTCCATACAGAATTGCTTTTCCCCATGTCTTTGCTTCTCATGTTGAGCTTTTAAGATTGTCTTTAATCCTGCAAAACACTTAAAGACACAAAACTTGCAAATTCTTGTTAGAAATGTGAAGACTTACTCCTAGAAACTAATAATATAAATCAGATCATTTATCACATTTTCTCCCCCTTTTTGTCATAACATCAAAAAACATAAAAGATTCAGATGAAAAACAAACCAATATGAGAGAAAAAGAGGATAATTTTCATTGATTGCAAAAAAGAGAATGATCAGAAGATACAAAGGAGATGCAAGGAAGACAGATGCAAGAAACAAAGAATCAACTAAGACACAAAGGACTAAGACGACCCTAGCTTAGACATAATCTTGGCCAGCATGTCATGAATCCCAACATTGCTCTCAATCTGCCTTTCCATGAATGAGCGGAACTCAGCATTGATGTCATCTTGCTTGTCCATACGAGAAGCTAGCTCAGCCTGATTCTTCTGAATAACCTCTAGAGTCTTCACCAGAAGAAAAGGTTCACCAGAAGAAGCTTCACAACTTCTGTTCAGAGGGACAACAATCTCAACTGCAGCTTCCATTGTCAGATCATCATCATGATTTTCCTCAACAGGAATAGTCTCAGCAGGATGATCTTCGGCATCAGCTTCTCCCATAGAAGCATCTTCTTCATATTCTGGAGCAGGAAGATCAGAATCTCCATTCTCAAGTGCTTGAAGAATGGCAGCAAGATTCCTTGGAGCAGAAGGACCTTCAACTTCTGGAGGATCAACAACTTCTGGAATGACCAAATTGGGGTCCTCCTCAGAAGGATTTTCCCTCAGAAAGTCAAATAGTGACTTGAAGTCTCCAGTCAGAACTGGATACTTAGGTCTCCAAACAACAATCTCCCTGCAAGGATTGTCCAGCAATTTATCAACAAACATCTTCTCCTCAAGAACTCTCCTGTTTCTGATGGGATGATAATATATACCATCATCAGCTTCTAGTCGATAGCCAGCATAACCAGGTGCAGCAGCCACTAGTCTCTTCTGGACTTTCATTGCTTCAACCTGAAAATCCTGCCGAAAGCTTCTCCAAAGGTTTCTAGTAGAAACATCATCCAGATCATCAAGAAAGGCATCTCGCAAGAGATCCAGCCTAGAGACAAATTCGTGCTTGAACAACTCCAGGAAGATATGAGGTTCAGGTTCAGGAGGGTTGAAGGTGAATTTGTAGTCAGGGTAAAGGAGGCAATATGGGTTGGATTTTCTGGGAGGTAAGGGATGGGATAGAGAAGGTGGAGTTGCTGTGGTGGATGAAGATGGAATATCTGTGGGGAGGATTGATGAGGATGGGATATCAGAAGGTGTGGGAGGATAGACATTTAGTGGAGTGGGGTTCAAAACAGGTGTAGAAAGAGATGGTTGAGGAGGATTTGGAATGGTGAAGGTGTTGTGGGGTTCAGAAGGAGGAGGTTGGATAGAAGATTGAGGTTCAGAAGGAGGTGGTTGGTATACTTGCCTGGGAAAATTTGTAGTTCTTTCAGTACGGAAAGACTCCCTGATGCGCTGATCTTGATATTCTTTGGAGTTTACTTTGACAGGATCAAAGGTGACCCTCTGCTTTTTGGCTTTCTTGGCTTCTTCTTCTTGAGCCTTTCTCTTCAGCCTTGCTTCTTTCTTCTTCTGTTCCTTCTTCTGAAGGTCAGCCAGAGAAGGAAGCACTCTTCCACGAATCCATGCAGGATCAACAGAAGATTGAGCTCTTACAGACGCTTCCAGATAGTGCTTAACAACCTTTTTAAGTTCTGCTTGGAACAAGGTAGCAAAGCCTTCAACCGGAATTCTTCTGGTCAGAATATCTGGGAAGATTACAGGAATAGAAGTAATCTCCCTGATAAGTTCCAACCTTTGCAGATCAAAACCATTAATAACGTGCCCTTGAATAACTCCAAAGAACTTGGACGTTCCAATAGTCCTTAGGGAATCCATCAAATCACTTTCTATCAGAATTTCTGAAATCATTCTGGCAAAAGGAATAGCAGTTTTTGGAAGGTGAGGATACTTCTCACGTTCTTCATCTCTTGACTCTTTTATAGCAGTCTACAAATTTTGAAAAAGAATGTTGGAGATGTTGAGTTCAATTCTTCTTCCAATGCAGAAGAGAGTATATTTATGATCAGGATTGATGTACGATGAGGAGGATGATCTTCTTCTATGATGGAGAGATCCCAGAATAATCTCAGCCCAAACTTGGTAGAACGGCCTCAACACACCAGTTTTATGAGATTCAGTACCAGTAGCATTTGATATTTGTCTATCAACCTGTGGCCAACTAACTCTGCCATGAATAAGACCAGTACATCCTTCTTCATCTTCCAGGTTGTACATCTTCCTTAACAACTTCTCAGTTATCACAACTTCATGCCCTAACACGAAGGAGATGATTGCAGTTGGGGTAACCGTTGCATGAGCCCAAAAATCTTTCACAAGAGCCGGATAAATTGGTCCAACCAATCTATCAAGATAGTTTGACCAGCCTTGAGCCATTGTCTTTGCTTTAGGTTTGAAACCATGTACTTTCAGATTTTCAAAATCCACTGAAGATTTACAGAGAACTTCCATTTCTGAAGCAGGAATGGAATAGGTCTTCAATGGAGCAAAACCACGTTTGCTAAAAACCAACTGAATGGAAGACATTTCTGCTTGGTTTGAAGAACTTGATAAAGGATTCATGGTGAAAGGCAAAGATGCAGACACAAACTAGGGTTTATGCGTTGAATGCAAAAAGAGAGAGACGAATGAGGAGAGAGAGTGAAAAAGATGAAATGAAGATGAAGAGGAGTATATAAAAGGTTGGATAAAAGAAAATAATAAATGCAATATGGTTTAAGTGAAATGATTACAGAAAAACATGACATCAATTTGCATTTAATGAGATATGACGTTAGGAGAGATAAAGTGACAAAATGAAATGATTTGCACAGTTACCTAGGGTGGCGTCTCCTCAACTGCACGCATGCTTATCCAAAAATAGTGAACACGTGTTCATTTTCTGGAAAACTGGTGACAGCTGTTTTACTTTAAAAGAGATTCTGAATCAACTTAGATAATGAAACGTTAGTAGTAACAGAATCAGAACTTCTAATTGATCATTATCAGAACTTCTTATGAAAACATAATCCCAATATATTTCAGAACTTAGCCATACGTAAGACCTTCTCATCTTCTCATTCTGGACATAAATCCATACTGATATTCTTCATAATGAACTTAAACCTATCTTCAGCAAGGGGTTTTGTAAAGATATCAGCCCATTGATGGTCTGTATCCACAAAGTTTAAAGAGAGAACACCCTTCTAAACATAGTCCCTAATGAAATGATGTTTAATCTCAATATGTTTAGCTTTGGAATGTAAGATAGGATTCTTAGATAAACATATGGCAGAAGTATTATCACAGAAGATAGGAATGTTACTCTCATATATTTGATAATCTTCTAGCTGACTCTTCATCCAGAGCATTTGTGTGCTAAAACCAGCAGCAGCAACATATTCTGCTTCTATTGTTGAGAGGGTAATGGTAGCTTGCTTCTTGCTGTACCAGGAGATCAGGTGACTTCCTAGAAATTAACAACTTCCAGAAGTCCTCTTCCTTTCAATTCTATCTCCAGCATAGTCAGCATCACAAAATCCTACTAAGTTGTATTCTTTAGATCTTCTGTAGACTAAACCAACATTAGTAGTACCTTTCAGATACCTCAGAATTCTCTTAACAACAGTTAAGTGAGATTCTCTGGGGTCTGATTGGAATCTAGCGCACAAACAAACACTAAATAAAATGTCAGGTCTAGAAGCAGTTAAATATAGAAAAGATCCAATCATACCTCTGTACAACTTCTAATCTACCTTCTTACTTACCTCATCCTTACCTAGAACACACGTTGGATGCATAGGAGTTTTGGCTTCTTTGCTTTTAGAAAGATTAAACTTCTTCAAGAGTTCTTTCACATACTTCGTTTGATGAACATATGTTCCATCAAAAGTTTGATTGATTTGAATACCAAGAAAATACTTGAGTTCTCCCATCATACTCATTTCAAATTCAGCTTGCATAGACTTAGCAAACTCCTTTCCAAGTGAGGCATTAGATGTTCCAAAAATAATATCATCAACATAAATTTGACAAATTAAAATGTCCTTCTTAGATGTTTTACAGAAGAGAGTAGTATCCACTTGTCCTCTGGTGAAACCATTGTTCAGAAGGAAAGAACTTAATCTTTCATACCAAGCTCTAGGAGCTTGCTTCAACCCATACAATGATTTCTTTAGTTTGAAAACATGTTCTAGAGACTTAGAGTCTTCAAAACCAGGAGGTTGGTGGACATAGACTTCCTCATCTATATAGCCATTTAAGAAGGCACTCTTAACATCCATCTGATAGAGAGTGATGTTATGTTGAGTGGCAAAAGAAATTAATAAGCGAATAGATTCTAACCTGGACACTGGTGCAAAGGTTTCTATATAGTCAATGCCTTCTTGCTGACTATAACCTTGAGCCACCAGTCTGGCTTTGTTTCTTACCACTTCTCCCTTCTCACTAAGCTTGTTTTTGAAAACCCACTTTATACCAATGATGTTGAATCCTTTTGGTCTAGGAACAAGATCCCATACATCATTCCTTGTAAACTGATTAAGTTCTTCTTGCATGGCAATTATCCAGTCTGGATCTTCTAGAGCTTGATCAACAGAAGTTGGCTCGATCAAAGAAACAAGGCCTAATTGACATTCTGCATTGTTCTTAAGGAATGCTCTTGTTCTGATAGGATCATCTTTCTTTCCAAGGATTACATCTTCTGAGTGAGCTGAGGTGAGTCTAGAAGATCTTCTGACTGTTGGCTCTTCAGAAATTCTGAGATTCTCTAAAGATGCAGCAACTTGATCTTCTGATCCTTTGCTTCTGAGACTTTCAGCTTCTGAAACTTTGCTTCTTGGTTCTTCAGCTTCTGATATATCAATATCTATATCTGCAAAATTCTCAAACTGCTTTGGCTTTTCAAGACCAAGCTTATCATCAAATCTGATATTGATTGATTCTTCCACAACCAATGTTTCAGTATTGTATACTCTGTAGCCTTTAGAGCGTTCAAAATATCCAAGAAGGAAACATTTTTGTGCCTTAGAATCAAACTTACCAAGATGATCTTTAGTATTCAGAATGAAACAGACACATCCAAAAGAATGAAAATATGAAATGTTGGGCTTTCTGTTCTTCCACAATTCATAAGGAGTCTTATTTAGAATAGGTCTTATAGAGATTCTATTCTGAATATAACATGCAGTGTTTATTACTTCTGCCCAGAAGTGCTTAGCCATATTGGTTTCATTGATCATGGTTCTGGCCATTTCTTGCAGAGTCCTATTCTTTCGCTCTACAACTCCATTTTGCTGTGGAGTTCTAGGGCAAGAGAAATCATGGGCAATACCATTTTCTTTGAAGAACTCCTCAAAGAATCTGTTCTCAAATTCACCACCATGATCACTTCTGACCTTTGTGATTTTGCACTCCTTCTCAGATTGAATCTGAGTGCAGAATTCAAAGAACACTATATGAGACTCATTGTAACACCCGTATATTTTAATTTTTAATTCAAATGGAAATTTAATTTATAATTAGAATTATTGGTGGTTTGTGGGATTTAATTGGAAGAAAGATGGTTTATAGTATTGGGCCAAGTGTGGTGTTAGTAAAGAGGGGGTGCTATGTTAGTAAAGCCCTTTACTAATTAATATGTTATTTTTCATAAAAATAAGGAAAATTGGGAGAAAGGAAAAAGGAACGTGAAAAGCAGAACAGAGGAGATGAGGGATTGGAAAGCTGGTACGTGAAGAGGAGCAATGGAGGGAGAGACCAATCAAGAACTCTTGGCTAAGGTAAGGGGGGACTCTTCCGGTTAATTTCTATTATGTGATTATGGGTAATAGGATGGATTAACGTATGATTCGATTCGATTGGGTATATTGGGATTTGATATTGTTAGGTATGTTATGATTTGGGATAATTGATGAATTTGTATAGATTGTTGGTTATTGATGTGTTGTTTTGATGTATAATGATGTGTGATGAGAAATTCGATGATTATATGCCTGTCTGCGATGTCTGGAATCGTTTTTGGGTGAAAAGGATGTGAAATCGCAGGGTATGAACGCCGACCTGTAATACTGCAAAATCGCCAGGTCGCGCCGCGTCCATGTGTTGGCGCCGCGAAGGCGTACTTATTTTCTCGTATCGCGCCGCGCGCATGAGTTGGCGCCGCGAACGTGTTTGTGTGGTTCAGGTCGCGCCGCGAACTTTGGTTGCGCCGCGTGCTGTAGCGATAGTTATTTCTTGGGAAAGTTAAATGATGTGTAACTTTCGAACCGTAGGTCTGTTTTTAGTGTCGTTTCGAGTACGATGAATCTTATGAGATAGCCTACGTGTTTAAACGATGGAATGAGGTGTGAATCCAATTATTTTTAAATATGATTTTATTTCTTGGTGAATGATGTATTGTACATATATGTGATGAGATGTGTTAAATACATGCTAGGTTGAAATATTAATCATGTGACGATTTGTGTAATTGGATGATGTATTGTTGACATATATGATGAAATGTGACAATATAAGATGTTGTTTTGAAAACATTGCGATGTGATGATTGTTGAGAATTATATGATGATGATTAATGATTTGTGAATATTAATATGCTGTTAATATTAATATGTTGATTGTGGTGAATGTATGTGAATGATTGAATGATGCTTGGACATGTACATACTTGTTTGTGACGATATTGGTGAGATGAAATGAGACGATGTTAAGCATCGGATCGATGATGATATAAGTATGTGATATGTGTGCATTCATTCATAAATCATTTACATTGGATCCCGTTGATGAGTGGATCGTTGGTGACTAATTCCCAATATGCGGAGATTAGTAAGCAGTCATCGTGTGCCCATGGGGGTGTGAGCGATGAGGTTAGTCGTGTGCCCATGTGGGGTGTAAGCGACTTGAAGGGCAGTATCGCAGAGAGAAGTCCTGTGAATGTGATTCACGAATTTTGGTACCACATGCATAGTGTCAGTTGTGTCATATGCATTTTGTCATAACATGATTGTATGGATTTATGTGTTTGTGTTGTAATCTATTATTGTGTGAATTGATGAATAATAGATTTGAATATGAATATATGACAAATTGGGGGAATGATATATTATGATGTTTTGTTGCTTATGAATACATAACATTGATTAATTGAGAATGAGACTCACCCTTACTTGTTGACAATTTTCAGATTGAGGATAGCTGCTTTCGACTTGGTGAGGATTAGCTCATAAGTCGGTTTAGTTGTTGTGTCGGTGTCATGCTCTGATAGATGTAACACTGGGGACGCGATGTTTCGAGTTTCGAATTATAACTCTATTGTTTATTTTATTTGAAGTCGGATACATTAACAATGTAATGTTGACTTGATGATTTGATTCCGCTGTGGAAACATGATTTTTATCTATGAGTTATAATTTCAGATGTTTCAGTGAATGCATGACATATGCCGAACGTGTGTTTTCTTTTATTTTTGAATTGTGACACCCTTTGCATGTTTACTCTGTTTTAATTTTGTTAATTGCCGTGGGGTATTAGAGGGGTGTTACAATAGTGGTATCAGAGCAGGTCGGTCCGTCCGGCCAATTGTTGAGTCAGTTGAGTTGCGCGACAGTTGTATATTGTCGGCATTTTATTCCTTGGTACGCGACATGTGAGTGAATCACTGTCGGTACTTGGTTGTTTGTTGCAAGTGTTGGATTGAAACAAGTGGGGGAGAAGCTTCGCTTCTCGGTTATGTTTCAGTTGTAAGAAGATTGACTCAGTAGGCTGTTGTTGGCGATAGTGCGAGCGTTGTTGGAGTTTGTTGTTTCCCGAATTGAAGGTGACTTGGAATTAAGACTTCACTGAGAATTGAGTTGGAACATCTTGAAGGAAGATTATTAGAGGTAATTGACAGTTATTGTAAGAGAAGGAAATTGGAAAGTTGCGATGTGTCAGCTCTACTGGTGTACTGCGAAGATGTCAGTTGAGTAGCCTTACGTCTCGGAAGAGATTCAGCTGCAAGTTTGCAAAGAGGATTGCTGTCGTAATGTTCCAGAAATCGCACTTCAGCGATAGGATGTGTTGCTCAAATCATAAGAATGTTTGGAAGTGAAGAGATACGATAAGGGGCTGTTTGAAATGTGATAGAGTTGAAGAGAATGAGTTTCAGAGAGAGATTTTCGTAAGCAAAACGCAGGAAAATTGCTGAATAGCTGCGGAACTTCGAAAATTCATAACTGGAGTTCTGGACATCCGAATTGAGTTCCGTTTGAAGCGTCGGAAAGCTAACGAGATGAACTTTGTTATAAAAATAGTTGCAGCAGCTGTAACATATTTAATTGTGACAGGACGACGTTGGAAAGAGGTGAAGTTACGGTTACTCTTGTTCTTATAACTAGACTTGTTTATTGGTGCTGCACGGGATGTCAGTGTCAGTGTTGAATGGATCGAAGGAATAATTAGAAGGTTTGTTGAGGAGTAATTTTAAGAATTGTATTTACCAATTGAGGAGTTTTGGATATATCGTATAGAGTGTCGCTGCATGATGTCAGTGTTGTATTTTTCGGGCAATGATTGGAAAATTCATATTTTGAGTTCCGAGTGTCGGATTAATGTGCCGTTTGAACCTATGAGGAGAGGTTCTGAAGTCGGTTATGGAAGCGTGAAACTTGTTGAATAAGAATGCCTACTACCGCGATTGTTTGAAACGACGTGGAGTAGAACATGTTGTTGATGAATAAGTCGACGAGATGTTCGGTCACAAAGATAATTTGAATACCGATGGATTTTAGTGAATGAGTAAATTAGTAGTAAAGGTGAAGTAAACTTTAGAACCCTTGGAATCGTATTTGTGATGGCAAAGTAACGATAAGTATAAAAGAAGAATTGTAGGGAATTTCTAACATTTGTTGACGTGAGGAAGACTTTGTTGAGATGTCGAGTGGGATGATATTTGGGCACGAAAGATGTCATGGAATTTGGATTAAAACCACGAGTTATGAATGTTGTCTTGGTCGTGTAGGTTAATTGTATGGCTCAAGATTCGAAGTGTTTAGTGATCATAAGAGTTGAAGCACCTCTTTAATCAGAAAGGGCTTAATATGAGGCAGTAGAGATGATTAGAGTATATTTTTTTGGATTAGGATTTTGGTTTGAATTACCATCCTAATGAGGAAAATGTTGTGCTATTGTGTTGCGTAAGAAGTCTTTAAAATGTCGGTTCTAATGATGAATGAGTTGGATTTAATTGGACAATTTAGAGACTTGAGTTAGTATGTGAAGGCACTCCTAATAGTGTTAGATTGAGTATGCTAGAAGATGACTAGTGGTATTCTTGACGAGATTAGAGAAGGTCAGAAAGATGATGTTGAGTTGATCGATAGGTTGACTTTGAATTACCAAAGTAAAGGCGGTGAATTCAGAATCGACGAAAACGATGTAAGGAGGTTAAGTGATTGGATTTGTGTAACTGATGTTTTGAGCTTCGGAAGAATATTCTAGAAGAAGGACACCATAGTGAATTATTGAACTACGACGATGCTAATAAGTTTGGGTGCAAACTCGGAAATGGACACTATTATGTAGTAATGACGGTTTATGCTTAAATATGATTTTCAACTAATATTAAAAAATTTAGGACTTGATCACCCTAAATCTCTTGTTGGTAGTAGATGGAATCATATAGAAGAGATAAGCTTGTTTTGTTACCTTAATGGTTTGAGATGTGATCAATACTAAGCCGTGAGAAATATTCACTCACTATGTTGTGTGAACTTATGAAGAATTGAATATGAAAGAGTGCAACATGGTGGATGATGACTTAAGACGGGTAATCAGAGTCGCGCAGCGAAAGTGTGATGTGAAGTAGTATTATGAGTACTACTCGCGGGAAGTAAGGAATTAATATGTCGGAAGCCTACATAGAGAATATGTATTGATCTATATGTTGGATTTAGAATCCAGTGGATGTAAGGATGTCGTGTCGAAGAATTATAACTCTTTTGAATAATTGCCGAGATGATGAATATGTTATTACGGTTGTACGTAGTTAACGAGTATGTATTCGGTGAAATTAAAACGAAGAGTTGATGCTATATGACGTTGTAATAATTTTGTGTTGTTGTTAAGGGGTTATTGTAGATTCTAGATATAATGAGGAATTATACTCTATGAAGGGAGGAATTGATTTAATTCTTAGAAAAGAGCGAAACTCAATTTGAGTTGTTTGTAAGAAATGGCGTATTGAGGCTGATGAGCGTGATTTTAATTACTTGTGTGCACTCGTTCCGATGGCCGGAATGTTTAATAGATGTAGTAACTCAGGAATTTGTTTTTGAGTGCGAGTAAGTATTACTGAGTGGTAAATTGGTACCATGAATGATGAAGGATGATTCTTGGACGAATGAGTAAAGAGAGTCGGAATCGGGTGAAACTCAGAAATCTATTTGGTATAGATGATTGTGATGAGTAGTCAGAGTAGTGCGGAAAAACGGAATGTAAAGTGTTGGATAATCGATGGCTTGACTTAAGAGGAGTCAGATAATTGGAATTCGATGGTATAGGGATATGAGTATTGAGTTTCTTGAAGGAAGCGGTTGGTGAAAAGTGTAAGTATTATTTTATCGCTTAGATGGAAGAATATGTCTGAGGTTGGTATGTTTGGTAGATGGTATGCATTACTGCAGTGTTGATCAGTGTGATCATACTATAGATTGTGTAATTGTATTACTCGACTGTTGAGCGTATTGTATAGGTTGTACCTCAATGTTCTGTTGTTGTTAACCTTTTGGAGCTATAGCGAGTGGTATACTTTTGGATAGTAGGATGCGACGTAAGAACTGGGATTTGAATGTATGAAACATGTTTCCTGTCGGTTATGTCAGATGGATTTTGAGGATTGACCGATGGTAATGTTAATTGGGAGCTGGAGAGTCAGGTGGAGGACTCTTATACGAGCTAGTTACTTGAGGTATGTTTTCGAGGACGAAAACTCTTTTAGTGGGGGAGAGTTGTAACACCCGTATATTTTAATTTTTAATTTAAATGGAAATTTAATTTATAATTAGAATTATTGGTGGTTTGTGGGATTTAATTAGAAGAAAGATGGTTTATAGTATTGGGCCAAGTGTGGTGTTAGTAAAGAGGGGGTGCTATGTTAGTAAAGCCCTTTACTAATTAATATGTTATTTTTCATAAAAATAAGGAAAATTGGGAGAAAGGAAAAAGGAACGTGAAAAGCAGAACAGAGGAGATGAGGGATTGGAAAGCTGGTACGTGAAGAGGAGCAATGGAGGGAGAGACCAATCAAGAACTCTTGGCTAAGGTAAGGGGGGACTCTTCCGGTTAATTTCTATTATGTGATTATGGGTAATAGGATGGATTAACGTATGATTCGATTCGATTGGGTATATTGGGATTTGATATTGTTAGGTATGTTATGATTTGGGATAATTGATGAATTTGTATAGATTGTTGGTTATTGATGTGTTGTTTTGATGTATAATGATGTGTGATGAGAAATTCGATGATTATATGCTTGTCTGCGATGTCTGGAATCGTTTTTGGGTGAAAAGGATGTGAAATCGCAGAGTATGAACGCAGACCCGTAATTCTGCAAAATCGCCAGTTCGCGCCGCGTCCATGTGTTGGTGCCGCGAAGGCGTATTTATTTTCTCGTATCGCGCCGCGCACATGAGTTGGCACCGCGAACGTGTTTGTGTGGTTCAGGTCGCGCCGCGAACTTTGGTTGCGCCGCGTGCTGTAGCGATAGTTATTTCTTGGGAAAGTTAAATGATGTGTAACTTTCGAACCGTAGGTCTGTTTTTAGTGTCGTTTCGAGTACGATGAATCTTATGAGATAGCCTACGTGTTTAAACGATGGAATGAGGTGTGAATCCAATTATTTTTAAATATGATTTTATTTCTTGGTGAATGATGTATTGTACATATATGTGATGAGATGTGTTAAATACATGCTAGGTTGAAATATTAATCATGTGACGATTTGTGTAATTGGATGATGTATTGTTGACATATATGATGAAATGTGACAATATAAGATGTTGTTTTGAAAACATTGCGATGTGATGATTGTTGAGAATTATATGATGATGATTAATGATTTGTGAATATTAATATGCTGTTAATATTAATATGTTGATTGTGGTGAATGTATGTGAATGATTGAATGATGCTTGGACATGTACATACTTGTTTGTGACGATATTGGTGAGATGAAATGAGACGATGTTAAGCATCGGATCGATGATGATATAAGTATGTGATATGTGTGCATTCATTCATAAATCATTTACATTGGATCCCGTTGATGAGTGGATCGTTGGTGACTAATTCCCATTGTGCGGAGATTAGTAAGCAGTCATCGTGTGCCCATGGGGGTGTGAGCGATGAGGTTAGTCGTGTGCCCATGTGGGGTGTAAGCGACTTGAAGGGCAGTATCGCAGAGAGAAGTCCTGTGAATGTGATTCACGAATTTTGGTACCACATGCATAATGTCAGTTGTGTCATATGCATATTGTCATAACATGATTGTATGGATTTCTGTGTTTGTGTTGTAATCTATTATTGTGTGAATTGATGAATAATAGATGTGAATATGAATATATGACAAATTGGGTGAATGATATATTATGATGTTTTGTTGCTTATGAATACATAACATTGATTAATTGAGAATGAGACTCACCCTTACTTGTTGACAATTTTCAGATTGAGGATAGCTGCTTTCGACTTGGTGAGGATTAGCTCATAAGTCGGTTTAGTTGTTGTGTCGGTGTCATGCTCTGATAGATGTAACACTGGGGACGCGATGTTTCGAGTTTCGAATTATAACTCTATTGTTTATTTTATTTGAAGTCGGATACATTAACGATGTAATGTTGACTTGATGATTTGATTCCGCTGTGGAAACATGTTTTTTATCTATGAGTTATAATTTCAGATGTTTCAGTGAATGCATGACATCTGCCGAACGTGTGTTTTCTTTTATTTTTGAATTGTGACACCCTTTGCATGTTTACTCTGATTTAATTTTGTTAATTGCCGTGGGGTATTAGAGGGGTGTTACACTCATCCTTGTGTTTAAGAACTTTACCCATGTCCAGCGGCTATAATCATCTACGATGACTAATTCATATTTCTTCCCTCTGACAAATGTTGTTTTGACTGGTCCAAACAGATCAATATGCAGAAGTTCTAACGGCCTTGAGGAAGAGACAACATTCTTAGATTTGAATGCAGGTTTGGAGAACTTGCCCTTCTGACATGCTTCACAAAGAGCGTCTAATTTTTATTTCAGATTTGGGAGTCCTCTGACCAAATTTAGTTTGTTAATCTGAGAAATCTTTCTCAAACTAGCATGTCCTAATCTTATGTGCCAGACCCATTGCTCTTCAGAAACAGACATAAGGCAAGTCACCTCCTGCTTCTTAAGATCTAAAGAATATCATGATGTTCCTCCTATTACTTATCATGCTAAACCCAAGTTCAATCAGAACTTGAGGAAAACTAACAAGAAAGGACCCAAGAAATTGTGGGTACCTAAGGAGAAGATAATTTCTGTTGCAGATATCCTTAGCAGCAAAGAAGACAAAGCACAAAATGTCATGGTACCTAGACTCTGGGTGCTCGTGACACATGACGGGAAGAAGGTCTATGTTCCAAGACCTGGTGCTTAAGTCTGGTGGAGAAGTCAAGTTTGGAGGAGATCAGAAGGGCAAGATTGATTCTTAAGATCTTGAAGATCCGTCTTATAAATGTTATTCTTTCTCTTGCCTGTAAATAGGATTGAGCCATCCTTCTGACTTACAGCCTTGCAAGACTTTTGATTGAAGATTATGTCATAACCATTGTCACTTAATTGACTTATGGACAATAAGTTATGCGCTAATCCTTCTACATGAAGTACATTAGTTATGGAAGGAGAGTTACCAATACTTATGGTTCCAGAGCCAATAATCTTGCCCTTCTGATCTCCTCCAAACTTGACTTCTCCACCAGACTTAAGCACCAGGTCTTGGAACATAGACCTTCTTCCCGTCATGTGTCGCGAGCACCCAGAGTCCAGGTACCATGACATTTTGTGCTTTGTCTTCTTTGCTGCTAAGGATATCTGCAACAGAAATTATCTTCTCCTTAGGTACCCACAATTTCTTGGGTCCTTTCTTGTTAGTTTTCCTCAAGTTCTGATTGAACTTGGGTTTAGCATGATAAGTAATAGGAGGAACAACATGATATTCTTTAGGTTTGGCAGCATGATATTTTTTAAGTTGTGTCACATGCTTCTTGGTGTGTGTAGTGTTAAAGCTTTTGGCTTGTGAAGTGAGCCTAATATCATGTGAGTGGCCATATTTGAACTGATCATACAATGGCTTGTATGTGATTTTCAAATCATCAACAGGTTCAAATTTGTGTGGGGTATCACCCTCATAGCCAACGCTAATCCTTTTGTTTCCAGAAACACCATATATCATAGAAGCAAGATGACTTCTGCCAATACTTCTAGATAGAAACTTTCTGAAGCTCGAGTCATATTCTTTCAGAATACGATTGAGACTAGGAATGGATTTTTCTGATTCAGAAGGAGATCCAACATCTTTGGATAATTTTAAAACTTTTTCCTTCAGTTCAGAATTTTCCACTTCCAGCTTCTTAGTTTCAGATTCAAATAGCTTTTTCAGCTTTTTGTATTTGATACTAAGATGAGCCTTGAGTTCCAGAAGTTCAGTTAAACTGGAAACTAATTCTACTCTAGATAGTTCAGAAAATACCTCTTCAGAATCTGATTCTGATGTAGATTCTGATCCATCATCCACTGTGGCCATCAGTGCAAGGTTTGCTTGCTCGCCTTCAGAGTCTGATTCTGATTCTGATTCAGAATCATCCCACGTTGCCATAAGACCCTTCTTCTTATGAAACTTCTTCTTGGGATTCTCCTTCTGAAGTTTTGGACATTCATTCTTGAAGTGTCTAGGCTCATTGCACTCATAGCAGATGGCCTTCTTCTTGTCAGATCTTCTGCCTCCAGAAGATTCTCCTCTTTCAGGCTTCTTTGAACTTCTGAAGCTCTTGAACTTCCTTTGCTTGTTCTTCCAGAGTTGGTTTACCCTTCTGGAGATCATGGACAGTTCATCTTCTTCTTCTGATTCTGATTCTTCAGAATCTACTTCTTCAACCTGAAAAGCGCTAGTGTATTTTTTATAATTAGATTTTAATGCAATAGACTTACCTTTCTTCTGAGGTTCATTAGCATCCAACTCAATTTCATGACTCCTTAGAGCACTGATCAATTTTTCAAGAGAGACTTCATTCAGATTCTTGGCAATTTTGAAAGCAGTCACCATAGGACCCCATCTTCTTGGCAAGCTTCTGATGATCTTCTTGACATGATCAGCTCTTGTGTATCCCTTGTCAAGAACTCTCAATCCAGAAGTTAGCGTTTGAAATCTTGAGAACATCTTCTCAATATTTTCAGCATCCTCCATCTTGAAGGCTTCATATTTCTGAATCAAGGCAAGAGCTTTAGTCTCCTTGACTTGGGCATTACCTTCATGGGTCATTTTCAATGACTCATATATATCATAGGCAGTTTCCCTGTTAGATATCTTCTCATATTCAGCATGAGAGATAGCATTCAGCAAAACAGTCCTACACTTATGATGATTTTGGAATTGCTTCTTTTGATCATCATTCATTTCTTGTTTTGTAAGCTTTACACCAGTAGCTTTCACTGGATGTTTGTAACCATCCATCAGTAGATCCCATAAGTCACCATCTAGACCAAGGAAGTAACTTTCAAGTTTATCTTTCCAGTATTCAAAGTTTTCACCATCAAATACTGGTGGTCTAGTATAACCATTGTTACCATTTCCATTTTGTTGCTCAGCAGAGCCAGATGTAGATGTATTTGTTGGATCTTCACCAACCATCTTGACTTAAGCGTTTTTCTCTTCCTGAATCTTTTCTAGACACGGTTAAGTGCTTGCACCTTAGAACCTGCACTCTGATGCCAATTGAAGGATAGAAAAACACTTAGAAAGGGGGGGTTTGAATAAGTGTAGCTTTAAAACTTGTAAGATAAAAACTATTTGCACAATGATTTTTATCCTGGTTCGTTGTTAACTAAACTACTCCAGTCCACCCCCTTGGAGTGATTTACCTCACCTGAGGATTTAATCCACTAATCACACAAGATTACAATGGTTTTCCACTTAGATAACTTCTAAGTCTTCTAGAGTATACTGATCATAACCTGATCATTCTAGGAACAAACTGCTTAGATACCCTCTAAGACTTTCTAGAGTATTCTGATCAACAACCTGATCACTCTAGTTCTTACAAATTAATGTAAACAAATTCTTTTAAGAGTTACAATGCTTCTTAAAAATCTATTATCACAACTGTGATTTTCTCTTAAGTTTAAGCTTAATCTCACTAATATATTACAACAGCAATGTAGTGAGGTTGAATATGAAGTTTGAGAGCTTTTTGAGTTTGACAGCGTTTCTGTATATTTGCGCAAGTGTTATATTAAGAGTTCGTAACCATACTTCTCATCAGAACTTTAATTTATAGGCGTTTGAGAAGATGACCGTTGGGAGCATTTAATGCTTTGCGTAATCCGTACAGCATTGCATTTAATGTTTCACTCTTTTGTCAACTACCTCGAGCCTTGCTTTCGCTGTGTCTACTGACGTTGACTTTAATAGCTACTAACGTTCCTTTTGTCAGTCAGCGTAGCCTGCCATCTTGTACTTGCTTCTGATCTGATGTTTGTGTAAACAACGTTTGAATATAATCAGAGTCAAATAGCTTGGTGCAGAGCATCTTCTTGTCTTCTGACCTTGAAGTGCTTCTTAGCGTGATACCATGAGAACTTCAGTGCTTCTGCTTCTGATCTCAAGTCCTTCTGATGCTTCCATAGACCATGTTCTGATTCTGCTTGACCATCTTCTGATGTCTTGCCAGACCATGTTCTGATGTTGCATGCTAAACCTTCTGAGTCAGTGCTTCTTGCGCTGATTTTGTGCATACTCTTTATGTGATTCCTGAAATGGAAATTGCATAGGATTAGAGTACCACATTATCTCATACAAAATTCATATACATTGTTTTCATCAAAACTAAGAATATTGATCAGAACAAATCTTGTTCTAACATACTCAAGCTATACTTTAAAACTCAGCAAAAATAAACTTCAAAGAAAAAGAAATAAAGAGAGAAAGAAAGATCTTAGAGAAACTTCTCTAAACACTCCATAGCGAGAAATCTAGTTTCTAAGAATCTGTAAAGAACACAAGGTTTGTTGCTCATAGATTGTGTTAACGTTTGAGCTAAACTGTTTATGTTTCAATCTACTTTTTAAAAGTAATATCTTGTAAACATTTCCATTTGTAAATATGTTGAGATTTGTATTCCTCAGGTGACTAGTTTGTTAGTCTGTAGAGGGCTAAGGTGTCTTTCTAGAATCTTAGAGGGTGTTTGTAATCTTTCAAGATTAGTGGATTAAGTCCTTTTTTAAGGAGAAATCACCTTGGCGGGTGGACGTGATTAACCTTTTCTAAGGTGAACCTGGATAATAAAAAATGTTCTTTTCTTTCCTCCATTGAACTATCTCACTAATTACTTAAAACATTTTGTAAAAGAATCAAGTTTTTTTAAATAATAAAGCCTAATTCAAACCCCTTTTTCTTGTGTTTTTCTCATCCTTCAAACCACTGGGGGTTATACAAGTGGATGTGGTCGTAGGGACCACTACCAGACCAACTTTATTTGTGGTCGTCCCAACCAAATTTACTTCTTAACAAATGTGGACCACATAGATAAGAGGAACTTTGACAAGAAATTGGTGAATATTTTGCCATGTGTACCTGCAGGCACTACTACAAAAACAATATACAATAACACCCAAGTTACCATGGTCCTTTAAAGGACCGTGGTGACATCTCTAAACTCAGTCACCAATATTTTTTATTTTTTAATTAAAAATTGTTAACATATTATCACATTTGTTTAGACCAACCGTGGTGATATCTTTGACCTTTCATGGGTTCGAATCTCAGCACCAACAAATTTTTTATTTCTAATTTTAAATAAAAGATAAAATTGATATCACTACGGTTGTTTAACCTAACCCTTATGATATATTTTTCATTTAAAAAAATTAAATGCTTAAAAACATGCATTTTTTTTTTATAAAATTTCATTAATTAAACAATATATCACCACATCTGGTTTAGATGACCGTGGTGGAATGACTTATTCAATTAAAACGAACACATATAACATGTCTCATCATTTGTCATTTTTTTCATTTCGATTAGCAAAACCATTTTTAACCCTAACATTCAACGCGAAGAAACGACTCCATTTTCAATTAACTGCACCTTCATCCTTCATTAACGAAACAAAACCCTTTTTAACCAACTACATCTTCATCGTTCATTAATGAAACCAATCCCTTTTCAACCAACGTCATCTTCATCGTTTTTGGCTTATGTACCGTCGAGGAGGAAGATGGCACCAAATTCACTTGTTGAGCGAATTACCTATCTGTCATACCCTAATTTTTGACCCCCCTGAGATGACATATCTTCAGGATTTTCATCAAGTCAAAGTAAGTACCCAGGGCAGTCTGGCATTCAATCGAGGGTGTTCAAAGACAAGAAAACTCAGGCAAAGGATCAATCAATAGAGGGATTAGTCTCTAATACAATCATAAGACTCAAAAGCCTCATTATTACACCTATGATTGATTAAGACACCCAGTCATCTAAGTACAGGATTACTCAGATCAACAGACTAGGGTTTGGAGCCTATCAAGGACTAAAATCAGGGATCACCTTTGGGAAACCCTAAAAAGCCCCAGGAAACCATTCAAAGACATTAATCATCTTCAAATAACTCTTATGACAAGATCCACTGGACGTTACACCTCAATTCAAAGTCTACACTCATCATTGTCCTCTGGTCGACAATTAGGGTTTTTGACCTAATTCACCAAGATAGTTGACTTTTAATCAGGGCATGGATCCAAAACTCAAGACATGATTCAAGAATCTCTACTACCTCAATATAATCCATTTACATCATTCATTTGAGGAGAAGATCTTGTTTCTACACAAAAGCCCAAAAATTCACTTTGTAAGGAAAAGTCAACTGTGTGGGATCATCATTGACTTTTAAGGTTTTTGGTCAAAAAATGACTTTCAAAGATCAATATCATCAATATATGGATGTAAAAGTCATTTGACCAAAGAAATTCCAAAGAAATTCATCAAGGAGCAAAAAGTCGGGAATTAGGGTTTTTGAGGGCATGGTGAGAACTCAAAATTTCACCTACACAACTCAAAAAACTTCCAACATGAAAGTTGTAGATCTTGAAAAATAAAACAACATCTCACATAAGAACTTTTTTCAAAAGATCAACCATTTAAGGGTTTTGAAAATTTTGAAGTTTTAGGTCATAAACACTTGGAAAATTTTCTAAGTGTTTTAACCTAGTTTTCATCCAACTTTGGGCTCATTTTTCACAAATTTCCCAAATGATTCTGAAGAAGACATAAACTAATGATTTGAAGTAGATGTTTAGGGCTTTCCAAATTGTGTTCAACCTTCTCCAAATTCAATTTGAGCTAAGAGTTATGCTTGTTCAAAGTTGGCCTCATGAAGTAAAATTATAGGTCATGCATCATTTTTGAACTTTGAAATTTTGTGCACATGACCTCAATTATGGATGCTACACGACCCATAACATATCTGAAACAATGCCATGCATTCATTTTCACCATGCCATAAGGATTGAAGAAGATTCTAAAAACAAGAACATGTGATTATGTAATGATTACATTTGTGAATTTATGGCAAATTGATGAATCACCCAAGGAATCTTCTCACCAACCAATTAGAGCTCATTTCTGGCTCAGAATTGTCCCCTAAGATCAAGCAAAATCGAGGGCTAGGGGATTGATCAAATGGAATCAAAATTCTCATCATTGCATAAGAGATATTTGCAAACTTCCTTCATGCTTAAGAAACCAAACTTCTTTCATTAAGCAAGCTCACTCTTCTGCAACTATACTGAACCAATTGCCTATAAATAGAGGCCTCATTCTCATTCAAAAAACACACCAAAGCAACAGAATTCTTGCTTTCTCTTTTCTTTCTTCATACTTAGTTTTTTCAAAGGTCCTTTGGCAAGAAGACTCGGATTCTTCAAACCAAAGCTCTCTCTTTGAAAATAAGTATTCAAACACATTGAGGGAGGCATTTGGAGGTGATCCAAACCTCTGGAACACTGCTGGGCGTGGAGAATCATCATCTCCACCTCTCATTTGGAGCACTTGCAGTTGGAGGTCCATAGAACAATTTAGGAGGTTTCAAGCCAAGCCAATCATCCAGGCACACTCCTCAGGTCATAGTGAAGCTAACCAGATGGCTGCAGCTCATCTGTAACTCCAAATTCAACAACCTCCATGTCTATTTGAAGCTGAAATCGAGGGAGGTCCATAGAGCAATTCAGGAGGATTCAAGCTCCAATAAGCATTCAGTTAGCATCATTGAGTCTCAGGGAAGCTATTGAGATCATTCATTCAAGCCCAGGTGCTCTCTATCATCCTCACGACCTCCATTTTCAGAGGTAAGTTTCTGAACCTCACCTCTTTAATTTAAGCACTCTTTGTGATAAAGCTCGATTCTATCTTGTTCAGCATCATCAGAGGATTGAAAACCCTCTATCATCATTCATTTATCTTTCAGTATAGTCATTTAATTTGATTTTTAAAATTTAGGGTTCTTCACGATTTCTGGTAAATTAGTTAGATGTAGTTAATATAAATAGATATTAGTTACATATTTAGATTCGTGAGGAAATTTGGAGTGAAATTCATCTTTACATCATCACGTTTGGTTGAGAAACGAGTAAGTTCAGAAGTTCAAATTTGAAGAGCTTGAGGTTGAAGATGAAGATGGAGGGTGGCGCCATTTTTGGATTCTCAGGGGAGGGTTTAAAATATATTTAACTGAAAGCGTGTTTTAAACGAATACATCGTTTGCCCTAGTGGCCTCACATGCCCTCTTAGTCTCCTCATGCCTCAAGTCTGGGGTTCGAATCCCCCTCGCCCCAGACTTTTTATTCCTTTTATTTTTTTCATGATTTACACGTTTATCTGAAAATATAATGTGTTGGATGTGTATCACTATCACCATGCGCGCGCTGGCCCAGTGGTTTGGTTTTGGGTATGTGACCTAAAGGGCGTGAGTTCAAGCCTTGGTGGAGACATTCCTAATTTTTTATCACTTGTCACACCTATTTTCTTCACAACTTCACACAATTAATTCACCTATCAAATTAAATCATTTTCACTTCATTTTTCATACACCTATTATTTAATATATCTATTTTGTGAATAGTCAAAAAAATCATAAAAATATTATTTATTTCATGAATTTTAATTAGGTTTAAAATAGTATGTTTTTAAGTGTTTTCTTAAATACTTTAAATATACATTGTCACTTTATTTTAACCTAATCACTTTGTAAATAATTTTATGATAAAACCCTAATTGTTTAGGTCTTAATTAGTTAAAAGTCTTTATTTTTACCTTAATTAAGTTGACTTTTGTCAATTTTCAAAACTGTTTTCAATCTCCGAATAAATCAAATGATTAGGGTTTTCAAACAACAAAACCTTGTATCATTCCAAATCATTTTTCAAATTGCTTTTACACCAGTACTGTAAAGTACTGGGCCTCTAATAGAGTGTAAGTCCCAAAAACCTTCTCTTCTTAGCTTGTTTTCAAAACTGTATTTTCAAAATCTTCTTTCTGTTTTCAAAACATTCTTCTGGTATTTGAAGGGCATTATTCCCGGTGAAACTCTTCAGATACCTATGTGACCTTTGTCCATCTTCACTTCTTCTGTTTTCAAAAACCATTAACTGTTTATCATATATATTCAACTGTTATCAACAAAACAACAAAAATATTGTTGAGGCTCTGTACATACTTCTTCAAAGGCCTCCACTCCATCCAGGTTAGGCTTTACAAGCTTTCAATTTACAGTCTTTATTTAAATTACTGTCAAATATAAACTGTGCATATATTAGTTTAGAACTACGTTTGAGTATAAACCCTAGGACAGTTAAACTATATATATATTATAGGAATATGGCCTAGGATTGAGAATGTCTTCCCGGTGAAGGCTCTTTCCTAATTAGAGATCTGTAGTTCAAACCCCCAAGATGAATTATTCCCGGTGAAACATCTTGGTAAAAACCTTAGAATCCAAATAATAGGACACATCCACCCAAAGAGGAATTATTCCCGGTGAAACCTCTTACCCATTTGCTTAGAGCCAAAATAAGTTCAAAACCACATAGCTTTCTCTTGTGCTATAACAAGGACCCTCGATTAGCCTCCTCTTGGGCTTTGTACAAGGACCCACAGGCTTCTTAAAAGCATTTCCAGCTTCCTCTTGAGCTTGTATACAAGGACCCATCAGGTTTCTTATAAACATAGGAACAGGTCTTTAGTCACCTTTTAGCCTATCCTGGTGAGTTTCTTCCAATTTAAACCAGACTTTAAACAAGCTAAGTTTGTCTCAATTCTACATTGAGTACATTTTTGGAATGAGAGACATGGACAGTCTCTGTCACCCTTATCTTCATCAATCTTCCTTAGCAGAGTCTAGGATCTATGTTTATTTTCTCCTCAGCATGTGTCAGCCTTCATCTTGGGCTTTAAACAAGAAGTCTCCACTAGATAATCTTTCTGCCATCATTTTTATAAAAACCCCTGGAAAGGGTTAGCCTCCAAAGTCAATTAAAATCATTCCTTCATTTCAATAAAATCCCCTGGAAAGGGTTAGCCTCCAAAGTCAATTAAAATCAATCAATCATTTCAATAAAATCCCTGGAAAGGGTTAGCTTCCACACATTCTTTCATTTTTAATATAAATCCCTGGAAAGGGTTAGCCTCCAAAGTCAATTATTAAATGTCAAAAAAAAGATTCATTTCTCTTAGGAGATAATTTCCCCAAAAGAGTCAAAACCCCTGGAAAGGGTCAGCCTCCAAAAAACATGATAAAGTCAATCTTTTACCAAATAATTTCTCCAGCTGAGTCAAAATCCCTGGAAAGGGTTAGCTTCCAAAGAAAAACAGTCTTTCAATAAATAAAATCTCCTCAGTAGAGTCAAAACCAACAAAAACAGTTAGCCTCAACCTTGGGCTTCATACAAGGCACCCAAACAATAAAACTCCCCTGTCAAGAGTCAGCCTCAACCTTGGGCATTGTACAAGGCAGATAATAGAGTCTCCCCAGTGAGTTCTTCATCATTCAGTAGCCACAACCTTGGGCTTTGTACAAGGCAGATAAACCATACTTTCATGTGTCAAAGATTCCTAACACCTAGGATCTTTTCCCCATAGAGTCATCCATACTCAGTTTATTTAAGAGTCTGCCACAACCTTGGGCTTTGTACAAGGCAGAAAATAATGTTTTCCCTAGCTAGAGTTAGCCACAACCTTGGGCTTTGTACAAGGCACACAAAATAGAGTCATTGATAGTCTCAAAAATTCAGTTATCTTCAGCAGTCAGCCACAACCTTGGGCTTTGTACAAGGCACATAAATAGAGTCTCCCTAAGTAGAGTTAGCCTCAATTCTGGGCTTTGTACAGAACACAAAAATACCCTGTAATTAATCCCCAGTGGAGTCATCTCCCAGAAACAATAATATTAATTAATCAATCAAAAAGCCTCAAGCTTGGGCCTCATACAAGCCAGCTAAAGTCAAATCTTTTATACAATAGATAGACATAGCTTATCTCTATAGAGAGATATTTTTACTACTCTACCACATTCAAACAAACAAACATTTCAATTTCAATTTTAATCAAGTCTCCCATTTAGGATTTTGAAAGGCATGAGCTGGCAGTAAAACCCAGATATGTGGTAACTTTCCCTAATTTGGATGAGCATCTTTCTTTCATTTAAGAGGCATTTGACTGGTATACTTGCACATACACAAGTAAGGTCCCCCTCTTGAATGAAATGAATTCAGTTATTCTGTCACTCCTTTAAATGTTTGTGGTAGAATAGTACAAATACCTCTCTGTAGAGATGATTCCATGTCTCTTTACTGTAAACAGAGATTTAATTCCAAGCTTCAACCTTGAGCTTTAAGCAAGGCACCAAAAAATCATTAATTTCCCTAGTTAGTTCCCCGAACTACATTAAGTTCTGACTTCCACTAGGGATATGTAGGCATGAGGTTCACAAGGAATCTCAGCGAGCTAATAAAATACCAAAAATAGTCAGTCTGTCTATCTGTCTGTCTTTTCAAATCAATTCAATTCCTTCTCCTAATACAAAGGAGAAACTTTCCCAATCATTAGCAATAAACACAATCACAATGACACAGAGAAGGTTCCTGTAGAGTACTACAGATATGTAGGGTGTTTAAACACTTCCCTATGTATAACCGACCTCCCAGACTCCAGAATTTCTAGTCTAGGTGAAATCCCCACACTTAGCAAACTCCTAGGGTTTAGTTGAGATCTTTTTTTCCCTTTCCTACTCGTAGGACCAATAAGAAAGTTCGTGTGATATCGTAGGAAGAACTGAAACAAAATTCATCCCACCACGGGCGCATTCCCCTTCCAAATTTCGCGTGAAGGGTTTAGCGTGCCGTCCTCCCAAGTGAAACGGGGAGGTAAAGAAAACGACCACCACAGAAAAATGGCGACTCTGCTGGGGATATAAGTGTTAAAAACCTTGGTTTTTCATCCAAACCAATGGTTGACCTGTTGCTGGTCCAGCCCCAATGAGGAATTAGGGATGCCAAATTCCCCCTCAAACAAGAGAGGTCCTGCCTAACCTCTGTGTCATTTCATGTGTTTGTTGCATATATATTTGTTTATTTTGTTTATTCTGTATCGGGAAAGGGCTTGATTCCCCCTTGTGGTGAGAAATCCTATACCCGGATTTGAGTGCAACATAAGATAGGATGGAGGATGTCTTCCCGGTGAAGGCCCTCTAATCTTGGTTTCCAAGTCTATTCTTGGGATTTGCCTGGCTGGTTGTGATTAACTGCGCCACTGCATTCCGAGACTGATTTGTACCAGGAGGACCTAGAAACACATTAACCCCACTTAAAGCCTTTTTTAGGACGTAGAGCGGTGATTACGGAAGTAATTGTCACGCAGATACTACACTCAGAGAAAACTCTCTTATAGATACCAATCAACGTATCTTTAAGGTTGAGCAAAAACTCTGAGACCCCTAGAACCCGTTCTACAGGTACAAAAATCCTTAACCTTAGTTTACCATTGGGGCGGGGGTTTGCGTTTGGACTTCATGACCACTATACCCTTCAAAAAACGCCATGTTTGTATAAAACTCTTGTGTGTGCATTCATGCATTCATGCATCATTCATTAATAATTAAAACAAAAAAAGAGTCTTTTTCGAGTCGTTTTTCAAGGAAACTAAATAACGAACGTTTTGAACTTCATAGAAAGAGAGAAACGGAGAAAGGACTTAAGGATCTATATTATGTATTATGGAAGAAAGAGAGCTAGGAAATACACCTTCAAGATTCCCCAGGTCGAGGAACTGGGAAAGCTCGGAAAACTGGTGGTCAACCCCCAGGCTTTCAAGGAGAAGTATGGAAAACTTCTGCCTTTGCTCAATACCAACATGGTGGATGGAATCCTTCCCACCTTGGTACAGTTTTACGATCCAACGTATCACTACTTCACCTTTCCAGATTATCAGCTCATGCCTACGTTAGAGGAGTACTCTCGTCTGATTGGAATACCCGTGTACGCGCAAGATCCGTACTCCGGTTTGGAAAAGAATCCTGATGACGTTATCATTGCTGCAACTACTCCTTTGAACGTAGTCGACATCAGAACTCATATGGTGAGTAGAGGAGGAATTCAAGGATTGCCCTCCAAATTCCTGTTTGATCAAGCTCGGTACTTCGTCAGCATCCAAGATATGAGCGCTTTTGAGGAAATCTTGGCTTTGCTTATCTACGGATTGTTTTTGTTCCCTAACATTAACGATTTCGTCGACATCAATGCAATTAAGATCTTCTTAATTGGAAATCCAGTTCCAACCTTGCTTGCGGATGCTTATCACTCTGTGCATTCAAGAAACCTGCAGCGAGGAGGATTAATCGCATGCTGCGTACCGTTGTTATACGAATGGTTCGTTTCGCACCTACCAAAGTCTAGCACTTTCTGGAACATGAGGGATGGCCTTTACTGGTCACAGAAAATCATGTCTCTCACTCATACAGACATTGATTGGTGTAGTCCTGACAACGACGAAACCAAGATCATCTTCAGTTGCGGAAGTTTCCCCAACGTACCCCTTATTGGAACTAAGGGAGGGATCAGTTACAATCCAGCTTTAGCCCGTCGTCAATATGGCTATCCCATGAAAAACATTCCAAGTAACATCCAATTGGAGGGTCTGTTCTTCAAGAACATCGACGATCATGGCAACATGCTGAAGAAGGAAATTGTCCAAGCCTGGCGTCTTGTTCACACAAAAGGGAGAAGATTGTTAGGAAAACATCTTTGCATCTCCCTGGATCCTTACCTTCAATGGGTACGCGTCAGAGCATTCAAGCTCAGGATGCCATATCAACATCAAGAACCTATTCCCCTAAGGGAACCAATTTACCTTTTCTCCACCGATGTTGAAAAACTGCAAGCGGCATTAAACAAGGTATGCCAAGAAAGGAATGCTTGGAGGAACAAGTATCGAATTGTCAACATGGAAAATGTTGAGATTCAAAACATCCTAAGAAGGAAGGATGAGTTACTTGAAGTACTCGATCGACAAGTGACACAATCATCACTTTCTCATCATATCCCTCCTGCTTCTTGGATCATCGATCAGCTCACATCAGAGAACGCTCAGCTCAAGAAACAGAAGAAAATGTTAGAACGTGAAGTCGGCTCTTCGTCAAAGTTTTAGAGTCCTTTCTCTCAGTTTCTCTGTATTTCCTTTTTCAAAGTGTGTAAAAAACGGCGTTTTCGCTTAATTAATAAAGTTTTGATGTTTCATAACGTAATTATGGTGTTTCCTTGAAAAATATTAACTTAATTGCATATCATACATCGCTTTAGTCGTACGCACTGACACGAGAATTGTCGCGGATCTAATAGTCACTTTCCTTTCTCCAGAAAGAGAGGAGGAGAAGGAGGTGAACCAAGACTTTCAAGCTGTCTCATCCATACAACACTCGTTCAAGTCGCAAGAAAAGAATGGAAGACTTTGAACAAGAGAATGAAGAACTCAGAGAAGAGATTAATACTCTCAAAGGTACTGTTGAAAGACTCAATAGTATGGTAGAAGCCCTGGTAGTTGCGCAGAATCGACCAACGCCAGAAGAACCACAAAGGACTGTGGTTTCCGAGATTGTTTCTACTCCTATTCCTCAGTATACCATGCCGCCTGATCGACCTTGGGGCATGCCGTATAACTTTACTCCAGAAGGGTACATACCTCCAGCTTCTGAAGCTCCAAAAGTCACCATGGATATGCGTCCACCGGAGGGTTACAAACCTCTGGAAATTGAAGTTCCAAGAGCAACGACAATGGGTTTCGCACAACAGAATGCTGAGATTCCAAGATCTGCTGTCATGGCTTCTCCACAGCCCATTATGCATACTTTTCCCCCGCAAGGCGGACAAGTATATCATCACGCTCCAAGTGAGGATGCTGGCGTGTATGAAAGATTGGACGAGTTCCAAGAACAGTTTCTGCAAATGCAGAAGGAACTCAAGACTCTCCGAGGACAAGATCTATTTGGAAAGAATGCTGCAGACCTCTGTCTGGTTCCAAATGTTAAGATTCCTCACAAATTCAAAGTACCAGAATTCGAGAAGTATAAAGGGAATTCATGCCCACAAAGTCATCTTGTGATGTACGTTCGAAGAATGTCAACTCAGACTGATAATCAACAATTGCTCATTCATTATTTTCAAGACAGCCTGACTGGTGCTGCACTCAAATGGTACATGAACTTGGACAGTTCAGAGATTCGTACTTTTCGAGACCTCGGAGAGGCCTTCGTCAAACAATATAAGTACAATCTAGATATGGCTCCCGACAGAGATCAACTCCGGGCCATGACTCAAAAGGATAGAGAAAGCTTCAAGGAATACGCTCAAAGATGGCGTGAAATTGCTGCTCAAATTTGTCCACCACTTGAAGAGAAAGAAATGACAAAAATCTATCTCAAAACTTTGAGTCCATTTTACTACGGACGAATGGTTGCAAGTGCACCAAGTGACTTTACCGAGATGGTAAACATGGGTGTGCGTTTAGAAGAAGCAGTTCGGAAAGGACGCTTGAACAAAGAACCAGAATCTTCTATTGGTCCAAGGAAGTATGGAAGTTCTTTCCAGAAGAAAAAGGATCAAGATGTCAGCAATGTCTTGCACAAAATCAAGAAGAAATTCCAACATCAAGTTGCAACAATAACTCCGGTTGTTAACTCAGCGCCAGCTCATCAACCTCAGGTTTCGCAACAACAAATTCAACAAAGGTCGCAGCAACCTCAGCAGCAGGTTCGACCTCCAAATTACAACAATCGGGCTCCAAGGTATCCTGCCTTTGACCCCGTACCAATGCCGTATGCAGAATTGTTTCCAACATTACTGGCAAAAGGACTCATTCAGACAAGGAGTCCTCCAAATCCTACAAACAGTTCCTCACCATGGTATAAGGCTGACCAATCTTGTCCCTATCATCAGGGGGCACCAGGTCACAATATTGAGAACTGTTTCCCTTTCAAGATTGACGTCCAACGATTAGTGAAGAACGGAATGCTATCCTTCAAGGATACTAATCCAAACGTCCAAGCAAATCCTTTGCCGCATCATAAAGAAGCTTCAGTAAATCTGATAGATCAACACCCCAACGTCATTCAAATCTACGACATTCGTCAGATAGGGGAAAATCTTGTCAAGATGCACGCTAAACAAGCTGGGTATGGTCATGTACCACCTCACAACTACTTCACATGTGAAATTTGTCCAAGGAATACTCAAGGATGTGCCGTAGTTCAAGCTGCATTACAAGAACAAATGGACTTAGGATGGATTCAACATATCCAAGTCAAAACTGAACATGACATCAACATGGTTCAAGGATGTCCAGGAGAATACAAGATCTACAAAGTTGAAGACCTTGAAGGATCGGTAGTCAGGTTCCATAAAACTTTAAATGGACTTGCCTACTTTGGAACTGATTTCCACGCTTACAGTAGATGCGAAATCTGTCGAAGAAATTCACGAGGATGTTTGCGTGTTCGCAACGATATTCAAAAGCTGATGGACGACAATACCATTACTGTTCTTGCCAACAGAGAAGATGATGAAGTCTTTACCGTATCTCCTCAAATTAATCAAGTTGAACCTATGCAAGTTAAGTATGATAGCAGGAAGACAGCAGTTGCACCACTAGTCATCTACTTACCAGGTCCTGTACCGTATGAGTCTGACAAGGCTATACCATACAAGTATAATGCTACATTCATTGAAAATGGTAAGGAAATACCATTACCGTCTGTTGTCAACATTGCTGATGTTAGTCGAGTCACCAGAAGTGGACGAGTCTTCAACAGAACAACAGAAAATGTGGAGAAACCTTCGGAGGAAGTACCACATAGGCAAGACAATCATCCGACCAATGCTGTTCAAGCGAAAGAAAATGATGAGATCTTGAAGTTAATCCAGAGGAGTGAATACAACATTGTAGATCAATTACTACATACTCCGTCTAGGATTTCTGTTCTTTCCCTGCTATTGAGTTCTGAAGCTCATAGGGAAGCTCTACAGAAAGTTTTGGAACAAGCTTTCGTAGAACCAAGTGTTACTATAAGCCAATTCAACAACATCGTTGCCAACATCTCCGCCGGAACTAACCTAAGTTTCTGTGACGAAGATCTTCCTGAAGAAGGAGTGGACCACAATCTTCCACTTCACATCTCAGTTGGCTGCATGGGTGATACACTCACAGGAGTCCTAATAGACAATGGATCCTCTCTCAACGTCATGCCTAAATCAACATTATCAAGATTATCTTTCGAAGATTACCCTCTAAGAAAAAGTCATGTCATCGTCAAAGCATTTGATGGATCAAGAAAGTCAGTTTTCGGAGAGGTAGATCTTCCCATAACTATTGGACCTCAGACGTTCAAAATCACTTTCCAAGTTATGGATATTCCAGCACAATACAGTTGTTTGCTAGGTCGCTCATGGATTCATGAGGCTGGGGCAATTACTTCAACACTTCATCAGAAACTGAAGTTCATAAGAGATGACAAATTGGTAACCGTATGTGGAGAACGAGCTCTGATCGTCAGCAACCTGTCATCATTCTCCGACATAGAACCAAAAGAAGTTGTTGGAACTAAATTCCAAGCACTTTCCTTAGACAAAGGAAAGGAGAAAGCAGCGTCTATCTCTTCATACAAAGATGCAATCCAAGTTGTAAAGGATGGCACTACCAGTGGTTGGGGGCACATTAATATTCCTACCAACAACAAGAATAGAACGGGAGTTGGATTCTTTCCAACATCATCAAAAGCTGTTCCAGGGATTGAAGTAGTTCTCCCTATTCAAGAAACTTTCTGCAGTAGAGGTTTTCTTCAACCTATTCAACAAACAGTCAATACCATCGGTATGGAAAACACCGATGAAGAGGAATGGTTATCCTATCTTAACAGAGCAGGATATATCTCCCTACCAGAGTCTGATTCACCTTGCTGTTATCCGACTAAAGGATCTGAAAGTAAGACTCAACCAAGCAGTGATGAAGTTACTGACAGCTTCACCACCAGAAGTCATGGTTCATCAGAAGAAGTTCCTCCTATCCCCGAAGAGACTTGGGATACATTAGGAGAACCAAGCGGAAAATTCGACTACATGGTGAAATACTCCGCTCCTGAAAGTTCAAGAATCTCTCTTGAAGATATTGTTCCAACTGGATGGAACAGTGATTTTGAGTACCTCTCTCAGCCAAAAGAGATGTATAACCCTTGCTATTCATCATCATCGACTGGTGAAATCATCATTGAGGATTATATCCCCAAGTCACCTTCTGAGGCTACGGATTTAGAGTTCACATATCTAGTCAATGCCATCTTGGGAGAAGAGCAAGACCAAAATACAAAAGAGGATGATCTCGAAAGTGTCTCCGACAACGAGTCTCTCCATTCAGAAGATTGGAAGTTTCCTCAAAAGAAAGTTCGACATACTCCACTTGGAAATGGGTATGCTCACACCGCTCAGTCTGCTGAAGTAGAAGAAGATCGTCTGAGTGTTGCAAAGACAGTGGTTGGTAAATCAAGACCTGCCACAGGCCAGCTTAAGCCTAAGGTTCCAGATTACTTAGTGCACAATGGGGTTCGCCACTACTGGACAGCTGTTGAAGTTTCAACTGTTGTTCGCACTCCTAAGTAGGAACTTTCACCGTTATTTTGTCCTCTCACCATAGCCCAGGGTGAAGAGATGTTTCATAGGGCTTTGCATTTTACTATTTCTTAGTTAAATGTCCCTCTTTGCTTCGCCCAAAGCAATAGAGTTTTGTTTTATAGGGTCTTTGTTTCAAAAAAAATGACTGTCCATAAATAAAAATGTCATTCTGTTCCTTCGTTTAGTTTTCCCTTTTCTTTTTTCGGAAATTGGTAATCCTAAAAAACACCCTTAAAAAACATCAAATATTCCATTAACTGCATACACCGAGTCTTCCCTCGTTGTCTAAATAAAACTTATCACACATATGCAGATTAATCATAAAATACCCCGTTGAAACGTGCGACCGTATGACTTCTCCAAGCTTTGAGTTTCCTGTATTCGAGGCAGAGGAAGAAGAAGACGAAGAAATATCAAAGGAAATTTCACGGTTACTTCAAAAAAAGGAAGAGGCCATTCAGCCATACAATGAGCCTCTAGAGATCATTAACCTTGGTTCCGATGGAAACAGAAAGGAGGTTAAGATTGGAGCTTCGCTCAGTTTAGAGATCAGAGAGAGTTTGATACAGCTGCTCAAAGAATTCTCAGATGTCTTCGCTTGGTCTTATCAAGATATGCCAGGGTTGGATACCAGTATAGTGAAGCATCACTTGCCATTAAAAGCAGAATGCCCTCCGGTCAAGCAAAAATTAAGAAGAACTCATCCGGAGATGGCCATGAAAATCAAAGAGGAAGTTCAAAAGCAGATCAACGCAGGTTTCCTCGTCACGTCAGAATACCCTCAGTGGTTAGCTAACATTGTTCCCGTTCCTAAGAAAGACGGAAAAGTCCGCATGTGCGTCGACTACAGAGATTTGAACAAAGCTAGCCCTAAGGATGATTTTCCCTTACCACATATTGATATGTTGGTAGACAGTACAGCAAAATCCAAAGTTTTCTCATTCATGGACGGATTTTCAGGATACAACCAAATCAAAATGGCACCTGAAGACATGGAAAAAACAGCTTTCATCACCCCCTGGGGCACGTTCTGCTACCGTGTTATGCCTTTTGGACTAAAGAACGCAGGGGCAACTTATCAAAGGGCCATGACTACGCTTTTCCACGACATGATGCATAAAGAAGTGGAAGTCTATGTGGACGACATGATTGCCAAATCAGAAAATGAAGAAGATCACATACAGAATCTGACAAAGTTATTTCAACGCTTACGGAAGTTTCAGCTTCGCCTGAACCCCAACAAGTGTACCTTTGGTGTCTACTCAGGAAAACTCCTTGGTTTCATCGTCAGCAAACGAGGAATTGAAGTAGATCCAGACAAAGTCAAGGCAATTCAAGAAATACCTTCACCCAGAACCGAGAAACAAGTTAGAGGATTTCTTGGACGTCTGAATTACATCTCGAGATTCATATATCTCATGACTGCAACTTGCGCTCCTATTTTCAAACTTCTACGGAAAAATCAAAGTTGCGTCTGGACAGACGATTGTCAGAAAGCGTTCGACAGCATTAAGGAATATCTGCTCGAACCACCCATCTTATCTCCTCTAGTGGAAGGAAGACCTTTGATAATGTACTTAACCGTCTTAGAAGACTCCATGGGTTGTGTCCTTGGACAGCAAGACGAGATAAAGAGAAAAGAGCATGCCATCTACTACCTGAGCAAGAAATTCACTGACTGTGAATCCCGCTACTCCATGCTCGAGAAGACGTGTGTCGCTACCGCGAAAAATGGATCAGAGTCGCCACTAGTATATTTATCCCATCAAGGGAAAGGAATGCCAGAAAACCTAACTCGGAATAAGAACAAGGTCTTTCGACCAGAGAACAGGGCACGGGAGTCGGTTACGCGAGGGGAAGGTGTTAGCACCCCTCACGCCCATCGTACTCGATGGTATCCACCTATGTTTGCTTCTATCTAAAGGGTGTCCAATGTCTAAAACCTAAATGCGAACGAATGCAAAAGAAACACGGGGAAAAGAAGGAGTTATTTACAAGTGTGCTCGCTTAGGCCCCGCGACCCAATGCCTACGTATCCCTTACAAGGAATCAGAGCGACCGTAGTTCGGCTCTATAGTTTCCATTTGTTTTGTGTTTTTTAGTTGAACAGCGGTTAAGGTCACAATCCACGATGCTCGACCTTTGGAGACTTATACGCCTAGTTTTGGAAAGGACTTAACTTGTTCTTAAGCGCCTAACAAGGCAAAAGAAAAGCAAAAGTTTGGTTTGTGTCTTTTATTGTAATTCCACGATGACAAAGACCCTCTACAGGGCTTCACATCGCTTCCTTACTCTGTTTTAAGTCAAAGCCTTTATTAATCATTTTGAATGTTTTCTGGTTGAGTATTTTTTAAGGGAGATTTACTTTGCGACTTAGATCACACCAAGAAAAAGAGTTTTGTTTTTGACTATTTAGAGAATGCACATCGAGGTCTACACCACAATCGATTCTCTAAATAACGGATAAGAAATACATCGAAATCTACATTCCAATCATTTCTTTTCCGTTTAGTAGAAAAGAACGTACATCGGGGCCTACACCCCAATCATTTCTTTTCTACTAGGTGAGAAAGAACGTACATCGGGGCCTACATCCCAATCATTTCTTTCTCACTATACATCAGAAAAGTCACAGTGTGATCTTTGTCAGGTTTTTTTTATTAAGTATTTTAGAGTTGAAAAAGAAAAGAAATGAACAAAGGAGACTAACCTACTCTCTAATCTAAGTGTCATTCTAAGTCTAATTCTAATGTTAACATGGTGACTAAATTCTAAAAGGAGCATTAAAATGGTATCAACAAAATAGGCCCAAAATGTGGCCAATAACAAGTAACAAAAATCACATGACAATTACACAAAAATGACATGGAAATAGTACAAAAGCAATTCAAGCATTAGTGCGAAATTAAACTAAAAAATACTACTATTTTTATGGCGTTTTTTATGAAGGAGAAATCAATTAAAAGTCAAAATTAAACTATCCTAAAACCTAATTAAGAAGCTAATATTTTTTTATTGCATTTCTTTTTTTATGTCAACTATTACCTAAAAAGTCTAACAAAATTTTAATGGTTTTTTTATCGCATTCTCATTACCTAAAAATCTAACCAAAATGTGATTTTTATAAGCTTTCTATTATCTAAAAAAAAGAATAAAACTAAGTAAAACAAAACCTAAAACCTATCAATTAAGTGTGAGTCAGGGGGTGTGGAATCAGAATGGTGGTGCTGTCAGTCAGAGGGCGCAGGAAGCCCAATCAGGAGGCCCAATCATATTTTTTGTTGTTCATTCTTCAGAATTACCAAAAACGGACATTATGGGCCACAGGGGGTATACACCAGCAATTCGTATGGCCCAGAAGAATTGATCCATGCATTCAGATTTTTATCAATAATTTTATTAATTAAATAAAAATAAAAATAAAAATAAAAAATGGAAAATAGAAAGAGGAATTTAGGGTTTTATCGTGTGACCTTTCAAATTCACGTTCAGCTCTCTCCATCTCTTACGCGACGGCGGAAATTCTCACCGGCGAGAACCTCTGTCAAAACTCCCGCTCTCCTCATCTCGCCGTCTCACTCTCATATAACTCTCGTCACTTTACCGGTTCCTCACTCCGACGACACAAACTCAACGCGAAGGAAGACTCCGGTACTTCTCCGCCGTGACTCAAGGTCCGAACGCCTTCACTCTTCGCTTCAATCTTCTCCGTTTCAAATCGATTGCAATTCTCCGATGCATGTAGATTGAAGATTGCTTCGATGATGACAATAATGCGATGACGCGAAGAACGAGAAACGAAGATGATGGTGATTAATGATTCAGAGATGATGATGAACGTGCAGTGTTGTTGAGAAGAGGACGAAAGTAATTGTGACACCAAGACTTGAAGAATTGTGAAGCACCCGTATTTTGCAGGGATGAAGGATGAAGTTGTTCTGAGATTTTCTTCTTCTTTGTTGAAGAGAGGATCGAAGAGATTTTGTTATGATTCTCAGGTGAGTCTCAATTCGGTTACTGATTTCTTCCTTCTGTCAATTTCCATTACTATCGTTTCTTCTCTCTGCTATCAGTTTCTTTTCCTCGGATCCGTTTTCCCTCTGAAGATCATTGATAAGTGATGGTGTTGTTGAAACAGGTTGAAGATGAAGGTAGTGTGAAGTGAAGGTTGTGATGAATGGAGCGTGAAAATGGTGTGTGTTGGTGAAGAAGAAGAGAATGGGAGAGAAGATGAAGGTTGAAGTATGAAGGTGGAGGAAGAGGGAAGAAGTGATGTTGAAGAGTGGAAATGGTGTTGACTCTGAAAATGAATGGTGGAGATCGAGGGAGAGCCTTGAAGGGTGGAGAAGTTCTGTTATATAGGGAGATGGAGAGCAGAAGATTGAGAGTGAGATTGAGGTTAGTTCTCCCCTTCTGATTTTCTGTTATGAATTTTGTTATAGGAGATTGATAGGTAGTTAGGAATCGGTTATTGTTAGTTGGGGTTAGTTACAAACTTGTTTTTTCTGTTTCAGGAATGTCTCAAAGTTAGTTAGGGGTGAAAGTTGGTTAGAAATTGGTTTAGTTAGTTTTGAGATTCTGTTATGTTAGGAGAAATTAGTTTTCTATTTGTGAACTGTTTTAATTGGTTTGTAGGTTTTATATGACCTTCTGTTCATGACTGCAATTGGTTGGAAAGTTGTTAGTGGTTGGTTGAAGGGTTCTGTTACGGTTAAAAAAACAGTTAGGAATTGTTAGGAAATAGATTAGAAATGGTAGCACGTAGTTTATGGTTATGACTAGAACTGGCTTGGAAGATGAAGGATGTAAGGTTGACTGAATTTGGCTCAAAAACAGTGGGCTGTTAGTGACTTTTTCTGGTTTTTATTTCCTGTTTTCTGAACTGAATCGATGCGGGGCTGCTAGTATATCGGGACTGTTTGTATGTGTTATGGGCTGATATGTATAGGTGTAACTGTTTTAGTTTGCAGAATTTTGTTTGCGTTTGAATATGTGGCAGCAAGATGGTATTGATTTGAAAATGTATGGGCAGCTATTTGTCTGTATTTGTCTGAACTGACGTGCCTTTTTTTGTATATGCTGCTGATTCTGGAATTGTGATGGGCATGGTGTAGCTTTAAATGGAGGCTTGAATCTAATGACTGTATGATGCTGAATTGTGATAGTTGCAGCAAGCTTTACTATTTTTGTTCATGTAGTTTTTTTTTTAGGTTTGGATTGGTATGAATGTAGAGTTTTGGTTTAGTGTATGTATAGCTGGAAGTTGAACTGAATTTGTGGTATGTGTGCACTGATATGAGGTTTTGGTTTGAATGTACAGGTTTTTTTATGTGACTTGAAGGAACCAAAAGGTGAAGGATGCTTGTAGAATGACTTGGAGGTTAACAAGAAACATGTGATAAATAAGAAATAGTCTTGAGATGTATACTGACCTTAAGTAGAACATATAATTTTCTTTTGTAATGTGACTATTGTATATGTGGAGTATGGACAATTGGATATGTATAGTGGATTTGTAATGACATTGTAATGGAACTAGAGAATGGTTCTATTTTTTGTTAAATCGAGAATAACTTGTAATGGCTTGTGATGGAATTTGAGATAGAATGATATGTACAATGTGATTTATAGGAACTTTTGAATGATGTAAGTGTATGGCTTTTTGTAATGGGATTGGACATGTATTTTCCCTCCTTCCCAAAATTCAAATTCTCATGATCAACTTTTTTATTTTCTAGAACCTTGAATGAATGGATAGAAAACCTCAAGTTTAAAGATAAGCCATGGTTGAAAAGTCAACCTCCCATGATTACCTTCGATCAAGGGTAAAGGTCCCCACCACGTATCTTCCTAATCTCTTGTACCAAAGCTCAAAATTAATGAATTGTAACCCAAGTGACCAAGGACACGAACATCACCCATGATCACTGAAAAAATGAGAATATGCTCTTAGGTGGAAGAGGAACTTTAATGATAATGAACCCTAGAAGGCTCACCATGTCTTCACTCAAACTCTTGAAATAAAGACCAACTGCATGCCTCAAGGTATATATATGAACCCCATCTTTTCAAAATCCTTGATCCAATGCAAAGTTAATGATGCATAATGCGTTAGATGACCTAAGAAGTATGTACATGAATGCAAAACCTAAACCAGTTAGAAATTAAATATGTGGGCAAATTTTGGGGTGCAACAACGTGTTGTGCTTTGGCCTGGGCTGCCAAGCGTCTCCGCCAGTACATGATTCGACATACTACTTGTTTGATCTCTCATATGGATCCAATCAAGTACATCTTTGAGAAGCCTGCTTTAACCGGGAGAATTGCCCGTTGGCAGATGTTGTTATCAGAATATGACATTGAGTATCACGCACAGAAAGCCGTGAAAGGAAGCATTCTAGCTGAGCACCTGGCTCACCATCCACTCAATGGTCATGAATCCACCAGTTTTGACTTTCCGAACGAAGACGTCATGTACCTCAAGATGAAAGATTACGATGAGCCACTACCCGACGAAGGACCTGAGATAGGATCCCAGTGGGGCTTAATCTTTGACGGAGCTGTCAATGCTTATGGACGAGGAATTGGGGCAATCATTGTTACACCTCAGGGTACCCATATTCCATTTACTGCCAGATTAACTTTCAAATGCACAAACAATGAGGCCGAATATGAAGCTTGCATCATGGGTCTCGAAGAAGCCGTGGATCTAAGAATCAAACACTTGGATGTATACGGAGATTCTGCTTTGGTCATCAATCAAATCAAAGGAGAATGGGAAACACGCCAACCAGGGCTAATTCCTTACAAAGACTACGCAAGAAGATTGTTACCATTCTTCGACAGGGTAGATTTTCATCACATTCCTCGTGAAGAAAACAATTTGGCTGATGCATTAGCCACACTCTCTTCCATGATTAGGATAAATCATTGGAATGACATTCCTCGGATCGATGTTATGCGCCTGGATAGGCCCGCTCATGTGTTCACAGTAGAAGCAATCATCGACGACAAACCGTGGTATCACGACATCAAGAACTATCTTCAAAAGCAAGAGTACCCTCTTGGGGCATCAAAGAAAGATAGAAAGACTTTGAGAAAGTTAGCTTGTAGATTCTTCCTGAATGAAGATGTTCTGTACAAGAGAAACTTCGACATGGTTCTGCTCAGATGCGTTGACAGAAAAGAAGCAGAAATACTCATGAGAGAAATACATGAAGGTTCCTTTGGTACTCACACCAATGGACATACCATGACAAGGAAAATACTGAGAGTAGGATATTATTGGCTGACAATGGAGTCAGATTGCTACCAGTATGCAAAGAAGTGTCACAAATGTCAGATCTACGCCGATAGAATTCATGTGCCACCATCTCTTCTCAACATACTCTCTTTCCCTTGGCCTTTCTCCATGTGGGGAATCGACATGATTGGAATGATCGAACCAAAAGCGTCCAACGGACATCGCTTCATCTTGGTAGCCATAGACTATTTCACCAAATGGGTTGAAGCAGCTTCATATGCAAACGTTACAAGACAAGTTGTCGTCAGGTTTATCAAGAATCACATCATCTGTCGCTACGGCATTCCTAGCAAGATAATCACTGACAATGGGTCAAATTTGAATAACAAAATGATGAAGGAGCTTTGTGAAGAATTCAAGATCGAACATCACAACTCATCTCCTTACAGACCAAAGATGAATGGAGCTGTAGAAGCAGCTAACAAAAACATCAAGAAAATCATTCAGAAAATGGTCATCACTTACAAGGATTGGCATGAAATGCTCCCGTATGCTCTTCATGGTTACCGTACATCAGTACGTACTTCGACTGGAGCAACTCCTTTCTCCCTTGTATATGGCATGGAGGCAGTCCTACCAATAGAGGTTGAGATTCCATCAATGAGAGTCTTGATGGAAGCAAAATTAACAGAAGCCGAGTGGTGTCAAAGCAGATTCGATGAATTGAACTTAATCGAAGAAAAGCGCATGACAGCTTTATGCCACGGTCAGCTATATCAACAAAGAATGAAGAAAGCTTTCGACAAAAAGGTTCGACCTCGCACAATCAAAGAAGGCGACCTTGTACTCAAAAAGATTCAATCTTTTCTCACAGATTCGAGAGGGAAATGGACTCCCAATTATGACGGCCCCTACGTGGTCAAGAGAGCTTTCTCAGGAGGAGCCTTAATACTCACGACTATGGATGGAGAAGAATTCACCCGTCCTGTGAACGTCGACGCAGTCAAGAAATACTTCGCCTAAATAATTAAAAGAACAGCTCGCTAAGTTGAAAACTCGCAAAGAGCGACTTAGGCAAAAAAGAGCGTCTCGGTGAATCGAAAACCCGAAAGGGCGATTCAGGCAAAAATTAGAGACATAAAAAAAAATATATTAATCAATCCCGGTAGACTTAAAACCCGAAAGGGGTAGTTTACGCAAAAGTTAGGGATATATGGCAAGTAACTGTGTTCAGGACAAACTTGATCATTCAAAATCCATAGCGGAGTGTTCATCAGCAGTAAGTCATCTTCTACGAAGCACGAATACAGCGCAACTTGGAGTGGAAGGGAAAGATAACGGTCGTCACGTTTCATCGTAGCCCTTTTCCCGAAAATTACCAATTTCCAACTTTGTAAATACTCCATGGAATCAAGCATTTGGCTGATTACCATTCCATATATAATAATTTGAGCCTTGTGCTTTTCTTTGCAATCTAGTCTTTTTCAGTTTCTTGAAATGCATTTTAAATTTTAAACAGTCATTTTCTTGAAACAAATGTTTTCATAAAAATAAAATGAATTTACTTGCAAAAATAAAGGTGAAATTTCTTTCTAAGGTTTACAAACAATAGGAAGAATGCAAACAGTTGCTCCGAGAACGGTTGAGACTCCGGGAACCAATATTTCCCCATGAGGTCGCTTTGCGAACATCTCCCGATGACGGATCTTTACTTCAATTCATATTACTTACTTCGGACAGCGGACAACTGATAACCAGATATTCCCAACAGAGTTCGAACTCCAAGAAGAGGACATCTTCTGATCAACAAGAATTCAAGTCGTATCTTAGGATTTTCCATCCGCGACAATTCTATTCACATTCACTTTACATTTTATCATTGTCATAATATTCATGCATACATTACATCATAATTGCATAGCCGAATCAGGCTTTGATCCTGTGAATGCCCGAGTCATTGAGGCATGAACTCAAGTTTCCCCTGCAAGTTCCGGAGAACTTTTTCCTTCGAGACAACAGTTCATACACAAGGATCTCACCAAGCAAGTCAACAAATGGTAGTCTCCCTCAAGGAGATAGTTTGTTCACTTTTGGAATTCCTCAGCCGAGATTCTCCTACAGAGCAACATTCAACAGTCTTCTTCAGATAAGATAGTCTGCTTCGCATTTTGGAATTCCCTAGAGGTTTGGTATTTCCCCAGCAAGGTCGAGAGATGCCACTTTTTTGTCAAAGAAAATAGTTCAGGAAATCTGCCAGCAGATCGACAAATGATTCCCCAGCGGAGTCAGCGAATGGTAGTCTTCGTCCAGAAGATAGTTCATGATCCCCAGCGGAGTCAGCGAATGGTAGTCTTCGTCCAGAAGATAGTTCATGATCCCCAGCGGAGTCAACAAATGGTAGTCTTTCCCCAAGGAAAGACAGTTTGTCTGTTAAACATTCAGGAGGACAATGAATGTTGGTTTTCACCCCGAAAACAGTTCGTCCGCCTTCAAACAAAGTCATTAGCCCCTCAAAAGAGCATGGGCCCATATGACAATCTTTCAAAGATGCCAGGTCAAAAGGGAAGATGGTGAAGTTTCTTTATTACCGTCAAATGGTATCTTACCTCCAAGTGCTGGTAAGAAGTTTGATGAGGAAACAAACCTTTGAAGTTTCTTTATTACCGTCAAATGGTATCTCATCTCCAAGTGCTGATGAGAAGTTTGACGAGGAAACAAACCTTTGAAGTTTCTTTATTTACCATCAAATGGTATCTTACCTCCAAGTGCTGGTAAGAAGTTTGATGAGGAAACAAACCGTTGGAAATTTTCTCTTTATCTGAGATATTGTCCAAACACAACTAAGACCAGTTTCGAGATATGGACATCCGAAACAAGGGGGAGGTTGTTTACCTTTTTCTAAGTATCAACACTTAGTTAAAGAAGATGGATTGTGCATCCTACACTGTCATCCATTCACCAGAATCCACATCAAGTATTTCTGCAGGAGTTTGTCTCCTCATCCCCCGCCAAGTGCGACAACGGGATAAAATCATGCAAAGATTTTATCATCTCAGGAGCGCCCAAAATTCGGGCATTCTTTGATATTTAAGTCTCTTTTACGCAGGAGAAATCGAGATCTCAATCTCTCTCCCTCCAGATAAAAGAAACTTAAATAGGGGCATCTGTCATACCCTAATTTTTGACCCCCCTGAGATGACATATCTTCAGGATTTTCATCAAGTCAAAGTAAGTACCCAGGGCAGTCTGGCATTCAATCGAGGGTGTTCAAAGACAAGAAAACTCAGGCAAAGGATCAATCAATAGAGGGATTAGTCTCTAATACAATCATAAGACTCAAAAGCCTCATTATTACACCTATGATTGATTAAGACACCCAGTCATCTAAGTACAGGATTACTCAGATCAACAGACTAGGGTTTGGAGCCTATCAAGGACTAAAATCAGGGATCACCTTTGGGAAACCCTAAAAAGCCCCAGGAAACCATTCAAAGACATTAATCATCTTCAAATAACTCTTATGACAAGATCCACTGGACGTTACACCTCAATTCAAAGTCTACACTCATCATTGTCCTCTGGTCGACAATTAGGGTTTTTGACCTAATTCACCAAGATAGTTGACTTTTAATCAGGGCATGGATCCAAAACTCAAGACATGATTCAAGAATCTCTACTACCTCAATATAATCCATTTACATCATTCATTTGAGGAGAAGATCTTGTTTCTACACAAAAGCCCAAAAATTCACTTTGTCAGGAAAAGTCAACTGTGTGGGATCATCATTGACTTTTAAGGTTTTTGGTCAAAAAATGACTTTCAAAGATCAATATCATCAATATATGGATGTCAAAGTCATTTGACCAAAGAAATTCCAAAGAAATTCATCAAGGAGCAAAAAGTCGGGAATTAGGGTTTTTGAGGGCATGGTGAGAACTCAAAATTTCACCTACACAACTCAAAAAACTTCCAACATGAAAGTTGTAGATCTTGCAAAATAAAACAACATCTCACATAAGAACTTTTTTCAAAAGATCAACCATTTAAGGGTTTTGAAAATTTTGAAGTTTTAGGTCATAAACACTTAGAAAATTTTCTAAGTGTTTTAACCTAGTTTTCATCCAACTTTGGGCTCATTTTTCACAAATTTCCCAAATGATTCTGAAGAAGACATAAACTAAAGATTTGAAGTAGATGTTTAGGGATTTCCAAATTGTGTTCAACCTTCTCCAAATTCAATTTGAGCTAAGAGTTATGCTTGTTCAAAGTTGGCCTCATGAAGTAAAATTATAGGTCATGCATCATTTTTGAACTTTGAAATTTTGTGCACATGACCTCAATTATGGATGCTACACGACCCATAACATATCTGAAACAATGCCATGCATTCATTTTCACCATGCCATAAGGATTGAAGAAGATTCTAAAAACAAGAACATGTGATTATGTAATGATTACATTTGTGAATTTATGGCAAATTGATGAATCACCCAAGGAATCTTCTCACCAACCAATTAGAGCTCATTTCTGGCTCAGAATTGTCCCCTAAGATCAAGCAAAATCGAGGGCTAGGGGATTGATCAAATGGAATCAAAATTCTCATCATTGCATAAGAGATATTTGCAAACTTCCTTCATGCTTAAGAAACCAAACTTCTTTCATTAAGCAAGCTCACTCTTCTGCAACTATACTGAACCAATTGCCTATAAATAGAGGCCTCATTCTCATTCAAAAAACACACCAAAGCAACAAAATTCTTGCTTTCTCTTTTCTTTCTTCATACTTAGTTTTTTCAAAGGTCCTTTGGCAAGAAGACTCGGATTCTTCAAACCAAAGCTCTCTCTTTGAAAATAAGTATTCAAACACATTGAGGGAGGCATTTGGAGGTGATCCAAACCTCTGGAACACTGCTGGGCGTGGAGAATCATCATCTCCACCTCTCATTTGGAGCACTTGCAGTTGGAGGTCCATAGAACAATTCAGGAGGTTTCAAGCCAAGCCAATCATCCAGGCACACTCCTCAGGTCATAGTGAAGCTAACCAGATGGCTGCAGCTCATCTGTAACTCCAAATTCAACAACCTCCATGTCTATTTGAAGCTGAAATCGAGGGAGGTCCATAGAGCAATTCAGGAGGATTCAAGCTCCAATAAGCATTCAGTTAGCATCATTGAGTCTCAGGGAAGCTATTGAGATCATTCATTCAAGCCCAGGTGCTCTCTATCATCCTCACGACCTCCATTTTCAGAGGTAAGTTTCTGAACCTCACCTCTTTAATTTAAGCACTCTTTGTGATAAAGCTCGATTCTATCTTGTTCAGCATCATCAGAGGATTGAAAACCCTCTATCATCATTCATTTATCTTTCAGTATAGTCATTTAATTTGATTTTTAAAATTTAGGGTTCTTCACGATTTCTGGTAAATTAGTTAGATGTAGTTAATATAAATAGATATTAGTTACATATTTAGATTCGTGAGGAAATTTGGAGTGAAATTCATCTTTACATCATCACGTTTGGTTGAGAAACGAGTAAGTTCAGAAGTTCAAATTTGAAGAGCTTGAGGTTGAAGATGAAGATGGTGGGTGGCGCCATTTTTGGATTCTCAGGGGAGGGTTTAAAATATATTTAACTGAAAGCGTGTTTTAAACGAATACATCGTTTGCCCTAGTGGCCTCACATGCGCTCTTAGTCTCCTCATGCCTCAAGTCTGGGGTTCGAATCCCCCTCGCCCCAGACTTTTTATTCCTTTTATTTTTTTTCATGATTTACACGTTTATCTGAAAATATAATGTGTTGGATGTGTATCACTATCACCATGCGCGCGCTGGCCCAGTGGTTTGGTTTTGGGTATGTGACCTAAAGGGCGTGAGTTCAAGCCTTGGTGGAGACATTCCTAATTTTTTATCACTTGTCACACCTATTTTCTTCACAACTTCACACAATTAATTCACCTATCAAATTAAATCATTTTCACTTCATTTTTCATACACCTATTATTTAATATATCTATTTTGTGAATAGTCAAAAAAATCATAAAAATATTATTTATTTCATGAATTTTAATTAGGTTTAAAATAGTATGTTTTTAAGTGTTTTCTTAAATACTTTAAATATATATTGTCACTTTATTTTAACCTAATCACTTTGTAAATAATTTTATGATAAAACCCTAATTGTTTAGGTCTTAATTAGTTAAAAGTCTTTATTTTTACCTTAATTAAGTTGACTTTTGTCAATTTTCAAAACTGTTTTCAATCTCCGAATAAATCAAATGATTAGGGTTTTCAAACAACAAAACCTTGTATCATTCCAAATCATTTTTCAAATTGCTTTTACACCAGTACTGTAAAGTACTGGGCCTCTAATAGAGTGTAAGTCCCAAAAACCTTCTCTTCTTAGCTTGTTTTAAAAACTGTATTTTCAAAATCTTCTTTCTGTTTTCAAAACATTCTTCTGGTATTTGAAGGGCATTATTCCCGGTGAAACTCTTCAGATACCTATGTGACCTTTGTCCATCTTCACTTCTTCTGTTTTCAAAAACCATTAACTGTTTATCATATATATTCAACTGTTATCAACAAAACAACAAAAATATTGTTGAGGCTCTGTACATACTTCTTCAAAGGCCTCCACTCCATCCAGGTTAGGCTTTACAAGCTTTCAATTTACAGTCTTTATTTAAATTACTGTCAAATATAAAATGTGCATATATTAGTTTAGAACTACGTTTGAGTATAAACCCTAGGACAGTTAAACTATATATATATATTATAGGAATATGGCCTAGGATTGAGAATGTCTTCCCGGTGAAGGCTCTTTCCTAATTAGAGATCTGTAGTTCAAACCCCCAAGATGAATTATTCCCGGTGAAACATCTTGGTAAAAACCTTAGAATCCAAATAATAGGACACATCCACCCAAAGAGGAATTATTCCCGGTGAAACCTCTTACCCATTTGCTTAGAGCCAAAATAAGTTCAAAACCACATAGCTTTCTCTTGTGCTATAACAAGGACCCTCGATTAGCCTCCTCTTGGGCTTTGTACAAGGACCCACAGGCTTCTTAAAAGCATTTCCAGCTTCCTCTTGAGCTTGTATACAAGGACCCATCAGGTTTCTTATAAACATAGGAACAGGTCTTTAGTCACCTTTTAGCCTATCCTGGTGAGTTTCTTCCAATTTAAACCAGACTTTAAACAAGCTAAGTTTGTCTCAATTCTACATTGAGTACATTTTTGGAATGAGAGACATGGACAGTCTCTGTCACCCTTATCTTCATCAATCTTCCTTAGCAGAGTCTAGGATCTATGTTTATTTTCTCCTCAGCATGTGTCAGCCTTCATCTTGGGCTTTAAACAAGAAGTCTCCACTAGATAATCTTTCTGCCATCATTTTTATAAAAACCCCTGGAAAGGGTTAGCCTCCAAAGTCAATTAAAATCATTCCTTCATTTCAATAAAATCCCCTGGAAAGGGTTAGCCTCCAAAGTCAATTAAAATCAATCAATCATTTCAATAAAATCCCTGGAAAGGGTTAGCTTCCACACATTCTTTCATTTTTAATATAAATCCCTGGAAAGGGTTAGCCTCCAAAGTCAATTATTAAATGTCAAAATAAAGATTCATTTCTCTTAGGAGATAATTTCCCCAAAAGAGTCAAAACCCCTGGAAAGGGTCAGCCTCCAAAAAACATGATAAAGTCAATCTTTTACCAAATAATTTCTCCAGCTGAGTCAAAATCCCTGGAAAGGGTTAGCTTCCAAAGAAAAACAGTCTTTCAATAAATAAAATCTCCTCAGTAGAGTCAAAACCAACAAAAACAGTTAGCCTCAACCTTGGGCTTCATACAAGGCACCCAAACAATAAAACTCCCCTGTCAAGAGTCAGCCTCAACCTTGGGCATTGTACAAGGCAGATAATAGAGTCTCCCCAGTGAGTTCTTCATCATTCAGTAGCCACAACCTTGGGCTTTGTACAAGGCAGATAAACCATACTTTCATGTGTCAAAGATTCCTAACACCTAGGATCTTTTCCCCATAGAGTCATCCATACTCAGTTTATTTAAGAGTCTGCCACAACCTTGGGCTTTGTACAAGGCAGAAAATAATGTTTTCCCTAGCTAGAGTTAGCCACAACCTTGGGCTTTGTACAAGGCACACAAAATAGAGTCATTGATAGTCTCAAAAATTCAGTTATCTTCAGCAGTCAGCCACAACCTTGGGCTTTGTACAAGGCACATAAATAGAGTCTCCCTAAGTAGAGTTAGCCTCAATTCTGGGCTTTGTACAGAACACAAAAATACCCTGTAATTAATCCCCAGTGGAGTCATCTCCCAGAAACAATAATATTAATTAATCAATCAAAAAGCCTCAAGCTTGGGCCTCATACAAGCCAGCTAAAGTCAAATCTTTTATACAGTAGATAGACATAGCTTATCTCTATAGAGAGATATTTTTACTACTCTACCACATTCAAACAAACAAACATTTCAATTTCAATTTTAATCAAGTCTCCCATTTAGGATTTTGAAAGGCATGAGCTGGCAGTAAAACCCAGATATGTGGTAACTTTCCCTAATTTGGATGAGCATCTTTCTTTCATTTAAGAGGCATTTGACTGGTATACTTGCACATACACAAGTAAGGTCCCCCTCTTGAATGAAATGAATTCAGTTATTCTGTCACTCCTTTAAATGTTTGTGGTAGAATAGTACAAATACCTCTCTGTAGAGATGATTCCATGTCTCTTTACTGTAAACAGAGATTTAATTCCAAGCTTCAACCTTGAGCTTTAAGCAAGGCACCAAAAAATCATTAATTTCCCTAGTTAGTTCCCCGAACTACATTAAGCTCTGACTTCCACTAGGGATATGTAGGCATGAGGTTCACAAGGAATCTAAGCGAGCTAATAAAATACCAAAAATAGTCAGTCTGTCTATCTGTCTGTCTTTTCAAATCAATTCAATTCCTTCTCCTAATACAAAGGAGAAACTTTCCCAATCATTAGCAATAAACACAATCACAATGACACAGAGAAGGTTCCTGTAGAGTACTACAGATATGTAGGGTGTTTAAACACTTCCCTATGTATAACTGACCTCCCGGACTCCAGAATTTCTAGTCTAGGTGAAATCCCCACACTTAGCAAACTCCTAGGGTTTAGTTGAGATCTTTTTTTCCCTTTCCTACTCGTAGGACCAATAAGAAAGTTCGTGTGATATCGTAGGAAGAACTGAAACAAAATTCATCCCACCACGGGCGCATTCCCCTTCCAAATTTCGCGTGAAGGGTTTAGCGTGCCGTCCTCCCAAGTGAAACGGGGAGGTAAAGAAAACGACCACCACACTATCCCTCAAACTCTTAAGCATGGCTGAGTATTTGTGAAGCGAAGCAATCGTCAAAAACCCCCAAATCACACTTGATCTTAGAGGACAAAACCCCAAGGTTTTATTCAAGAAAAGCCCACGAACTCTCAACTCGAACAAGAACCGAATCTATCTTCGAACCTTATCAACGCACGTTCCTCACCTTGATTGATAAAGATTGTTATGTGTGATTATCAATCGATGAGTGAAAGGTTGAAGATGATGAGAGCTTTGTGTCTATTTTCACTTTTCTTGTTGTGTAATGAAATAACCAAATGAATCATTTATATGTCATGTGGAGCTAAAGCAAAACAAAAAACAGCAAAAAACAGCTTTTCACAGCAACAGGTCGACCCAAGCAATTGAGAGGGTCGACCTGAGCAAACCCGTGGCTTCAGCAGAGAAAGAGAAACCTGTTATGCGTCGACCTAAGCATTGTATGCGTCAACCTAAGGCTTTCATGCGTCAACCTAAGGGTCGACCTGAGCAAACCCGAGGTCTACTAAAAAAATCCTTGCGTCGACCTAAACAGGGCCATGTGTCGACGCATGTTGTCCCAACAAAGATACCAGGATGAGTCGACCTGAAGGTCGACCTGTGCAAACCCGTGACTCTCCCAAATTTCCATGCGTCGATCTGAAGGATCTTGTGGTGTCGTTTTCTTTACCTCCCCGTTTCACTTGGGAGGACGGCACGCTAGACCCTTCACGCGAAATTTGGAAGGAGGAAGCGCCCGTGGCGGGATGAATTTTGTTTCAGTTCTTCCTACGATATCACACGAACTTTTTAATTATCCTACGAATAGGAAAGGGGAAAAAGATCTCAAATAAACCCTAGGAGTTTGCTAAGTGTGGGGATTCACCTAGACTAGAAATTCTGGAGTCCGGGAGGTCGGTTATACATAGGGAAGAGTTTAAGCACCCTACATATCCGTAGTACTCTACGGGAACCTTCTCTGTGTCAATGTGATTGTGTTTGTTGCTTGTTATTGGGAAAGTTTCTCCTTTGTGTTAGGAGAGAGAATTAAATTGATTTGAAAAGACAGACAGACTGACTGACTATTTTTGGTTTTTTATTAGCTCGCTGAGATTCCTTGTGAACCTCATGCCTACATATCCCTAATGGAAGTCAGAGCTTAATGTAGTTCGGGGAACTAATTAGGGATTTTAATGATTTTTTGGTGCCTTGCTTGAAGCTCAAGGTTGAAGCTTTGAATTAAATCTCTGTTTACAGTAAAGAGACATGAAATCGTCTTTACAGAGAGGTATTTCTACTATTCCACCACAAACATTTTCAAAGTGACAGAAAAGCTAAAATGATGTTTCATTAAGAGAGGGAGCCTACTTGGTTGATCAAGTATGACAGCCAACATGCCTCTTGAATGAAAGATTCTCAACCAAATTAGGGAAAGGGTCGTACAAGTCTGGGTGTGTTGCCAGAGCATGCCTTTCACGAGTCCTAAATGGGAGAATGTTTGAAATGATGATTTGTTTGAAATGATTGTTTGTAATGATTATTTGTTTGTGGTGAGATAAGAGAAATATCTACCTATGAAGATGAGCTATGTCTATCTATTGTTTGAAAGATTTGATTTTTATCTGGCTTGCATGAGGCCCAAGCTTGAGGCTTTTGATTGATTTATTGACTCTGGGAGATAACTCCACTGGGGATGGATTTAAACTAAAGAGTTTTGGTGTTCTGTACAAAGCCCAGAATTGAGGCTGACTCTAGCTGGAGAGTATTTATTTGATGGATTTTATTTGGTGTTCTGTACAAAGCCCAGAATTATGGCTGACTCTACTTAGGGAGACTCTTTTTTGTGCCTTGTATGAAGCCCAAGGTTGTGGCTACTCTGGCTAGGGAAAACATAGTTTTCTGCCTTGTACAAAGCCCAAGGTTGTGGCTGACTGTTGAGGAAACTGAGAATGGATGACTCTATGGGGAAAAGATCCTAGAGATTAGGAATCTTTGACACAGGAAATGTGGTTTATCTGCCTTGTACAAAGCCCAAGGTTGTGGCTAACTCTTAACTGGGGAAGTTATTGTTTCATGCCTTGTATGAAGCCCAAGGTTGAGGCTGACTCTTTTGGGAGCTTTACTCTGCTGGAAGATTTATTTATTAAAAGACTGATTTTTGGAAGCTAACCCTTTCCAGGGATTTTGACTCAGCTGGTGAAATTATCTATTAAAGGACTGATCTTTGGAAGCTAACCCTTTCCACAGATTTTGGATTTAAAGGAGTGATTTTGGAGGCTAACCCTTTCCAGGGGTTTTGCTCTGCTGGAGAGTTTGTCTTTTAAAAGTTCAATTTTTGGAGGCTAACCCTTTCCAGGGGTTTTAGATGATAGCAGAAAGATTTTCTAATTGAGACTTATTGTTTTAAAGCCCAAGTTTAAGGCTGACACTGACTGAGGATAGATAAATATGGATCCTAGACTCTGCTAAGGAAAATTAATGATGATAAGGGTGACAGAGACTGTCCACGTCTCTCATTCCAAAAGGTGTACTCAATATGAGATTGAGACAATCTTAGCTTGTTTAAAGTCTGGTTTAAAGAATTGAAGAAACTCACCCGGATAGGCTAAAAGGTGACTAAAGACCTGTTCCTATGTTTATAAGAAACTTGATGGGTCCTTGTATACAAGCTCAAGAGGAAGCTGGAAATGCTTTTAAGAAGCCTGTGGGTCCTTGTACAAAGCCCAAGAGGAGGCTAATCGAGGGTCATCGAGGGTCCTTGTTGTAGCACAAGAGAAAGCTATGTAGTTTTGAACTTATTTTGGCTCTAAGCAAATGGGTAAGAGGTTTCACCGGGAATAATTCCTCTTGGGTGGATGTGTCCTATTTTGGGTTCTAAGGCTTTTTTCAAGATGTTTCACCGGGAATAATTCATCTTGAGGGTTTGAACTAAAGATCTCTAATTAGGAAAGAGCTTTCACCGGGAAGACATTCTCAATCCTAGGCCATATTCCTATAATATATATAGTTACAAATGGCGCCTTTTAAATGAAAACTTCCATGAACATGAAATTATCTTGCAAAGAATGAATAAACGAAATCTTAATCATGGCTTCCAAACCGATCAAGAAACATTTTTGAATTTGACGTCAATGATGTGATATCTCAGGGGGGTCAAAATTAGGGTATGACAGATTTGTAGGTTGACCTGAAGACCTCAAATCACCAAAAACCTCAATTCTTGAGCATGTGGGTCGACCTGAGCCCTGTGTAGGTTGACCTGTACCTCTTAAACACCCAAAAATACCAATTTTAAGATTCTTAGTGCTTCCTACTTTGCCCTGTTGGTTTGAGACACATCCATACTTGAATTGCAAGTTTTGACATCACTTAAAACACAATCTTGCCCTCACACAAGGGTCTCGTTGAAATGCCATGCTTTGAGACCATTCTTAAATGCTCCTAGGAACATTTCTTTGTTTGAGTGATCGATTTTTAGAGTGGCTTCATGGAAACGAGTGAGGTATTCCCTCAATGACTCAGAGGGATCTTACTGAATGTTAAACAAACTGGGGGTTGGCATATTTCTATGCCGACTTGCTGCTAACTAGTGCATGAGTTTCTTTACCAACTCATGGTAATTGCAATGGAAGCTCGGGGTAGGCACATGTGCCATTGTAAGGTCGCATATCTAAAAGTGCTAAAAAAATTGCATTTTAGAGAATTGAGTGCTCTGATGATAGTCATCTGCGTGTTAATGGAGGCGACGTGATCATAAGGGTTGCTACACCCATTAAACTTTGTTAAGGAGTGAGGCTTGAGACCTTCAGAAATGCTTCTCATATCTCATCTGAGAGTGGATAGGGGGTATAGCACTTCTATCTTGTTTGGGGGGTAACCTCCTGTTGACGATGTTGGATGACGAGGACATTGTCTTCCAGAGTTTGATTTTGGCGACGCAGCTTATCCATATCGGCGTGCATCTCTTCTATAGAGTTTGGATCGCTGCTATATTCAGTATCCTCCTGTGTAGGAGATTGTGCCCTCATAGCAACCATGATTGTAGATGATTAGGACTAGGACTAGATACTTCAGTGACTGTCGAAGTGGTGGTGATAATGGAAGGCGTAGTCCACGTCAGTTTTACCGGACCCCACGGTGGACGTCATCGTACGTGCTAAGAAAAGTACATATGCGTGGCACCCCTATGCATGTAGGGGTGACCAGAGATTTTAGTATTTATGGGTGTTTAGGGCAAGCTCATGGTAGTGAAAAGCCCCTATTTTAAGGTGTTTTTTGTGACATGAGAACAAGCTCACGATGGTGAAAAGCTCTGTATTTAGAGATATTTCATAGTGAATTTAGAATGTCCATTTCAATCCTAAAATTGAGATATTTATGGAGGCCTAATGATATAGATTTATGGATTCCTGAGAAGTAATAATCACTCCACCTTAACTAGAAAATCTATTAATTGTCCACTTAGAGAATTGTTGTCATGACTTCTTCCACACATGGTTATGGACTACGTTCACGTTACAATCCATGTTTCCTCTCAGGATGAGCCACCTACTAAATGAAGATCATACCTAAGAGACATGTTTTGGGGCAAACACCTAATAATGACTAATCTCGTATCGCTCTATTGTGTTGTGGGTCTCTACAAATATATCACTGTACAATATTATATCTATGAATGTAATTTTTAAAATATTGATATTTTGTTGTTTCTTTACTTTTCATTTCTATGTAATTTTCTATAAATATAAATATCATTCCAATATTCTCTAATAAAATAAACTTACTATATCAAAATTTAAGTTCAACTATTTTCTATTTTTAAAATTTCTAATAAAGTCAAATGTCAAAAAAAAAAAAATTAAGAAGTAACCCTCTCAATATTATATTCACATGTTTAAGAACTAATTCCAAGTTACAAAGAAATTGGGAAAGTTATACAATAGATGACAATTACCAAAAACCATCTGAAATGACTTGAAATCTTCACAGAATTATGAATCTGCATTCTCAAACGTGTTAACCAATCATCTCCTAGTTTCTTGAACTCTTCTTACTCTTTATAATCTTCAGCAATGCATCAAGTAGCACAGGTATACAAATGACCTTAGCAACATCCTTTTCTTGTACTTTGGTGCCATTAGAACAAGAACCATTTTCTAGTATCATGTTCCTTTCTTCAAACCTCAATGACTTGGGAAAATACAACCTTCCTCTATCATCTGTTCTAAATCCAAGCAGCTGTGCAAGTGAGACACTCTTGTCTTGGAAGAATGATGCTGTGGACTGGTTATTGCAATGAAACAGAATAAACTGTAAGCAGCTGAAAAAAGTTTCTAGAATAATTTCATAATTTTGATTGAGAGAAAGGAATAAGAAGACGAGACCTCGGTATCGAGATTAGAGGTTGAAAATGAAGAGAAGCTTGTGGATGGTATGTGGGATTGATATGGTGGTTCCACTGAAGAAGAAGCTGCTGCTGGTGGAAGTGACTCCACAACTCTAAGTCTCATATTCATGAAGCTAAGTCCAAGTGGCCATCCAGTAACCATTTCATCATTCTGACATATCAACATAGGATATTGTCATTGTTATCAGCTATAAGTTATCGGACATTCATCAGCTATTGCTATTGCTATCAGCTATAAGTTATCAGTCATTCATCTGCTATAAACTATCAATCATCAATTGTAAACTCTCAATCATCAACTATTAACTATACACTATCAGCTAACAGTCATCGGCTATAAACCGACAACTATGAATCCTCAACTATTAAAAAAGAAAAAAAAAGCTTAGATGCCAAAATTGTCAAATAATGATCATCTAGATAGGGGACCATTGTTATTTTCACCCCATTTTTTTGTTGTACAATAAAAAAGGACATGTTATTAATGATATTATTGGGTTTGATATGTGAGTTTACATTCTTAGAATCAAGTGAGGACAACAAAAACTCTGATGGATTTTAGTGATTTAATATCAAATCATGTGATTACTAATTTAACAACAACTACTAGTACAATTACTATTATTATTATTATTATTATTATTATTATTATTATTATTATTATTATTATTATTATTATTATTATTATTATTATTATGATCCTTACAAATTATACTAATGAGATATTTTCTTTTGTGTCGGTCATTGAAAAAATATTACAAAATCATGTAAATGTAAACTCCCAGAAACAAAGACAAACACACATGTAACATTTCATAAAATCTAGCATGCAATACTAACAACATAGGATCTGTGTCTCACATATTTATACACTATGGTAGTTCAAAAACATTGACATTTATGGATCATAGCATTAAACATACACAAAAATTTCTTGATCTTTCATTGACAAGAGAATAGTGATGGTGAATGAGAAAAGAAAGTGTGAAAAGAAAAGTCAAGGATGGAATTATTACCTCTGCAACCATGGTGTGTGTCTCTCTGGCTTCAAGAGAAAGAGATGGGAAAATGATGATCAAGGAGCGGAAACAAATGTTTTGGAGAAACCGACGGTGAATTTATTTACGTGTCTCCTTGTTTAAACATTTTACATTTAAGATTATGGTCCCACTTCAACTGCAATACTAGTTTTTGTTTTTGTTTTTGCCTCCAATGATTCAAAATTTTGATTATGTAAGTTATGACTAACTCATGTTTAGAAGAGAGTATATGAGTGGGACATTTTGTTACCTATGTTTTAAAAATATCAGACTTGTCATTAAAATGACATGAGTATTGCATCACTGGTTTATTGATCAATACTATGGGTCATTGATCGAACACAATGGTGGATTTAGGAATTTTAGACAGCTAGGCAAAAATTTTATACCATTAATTATTTAAATGTTTTAATTTTCACATCCTACTTTTATTAATTTTGTCCATTTTGTCAAAAAATCGGCTATTAATTGGGGAGAGTACAAAGAAAATAGGGATTGAGCCCGGGCGCGTGCCTAGGCTCGCTGGGCCTTGGAACCGCCCCTGATCAAACATCATGAGTAAACTGAAATAAACGGATGATTTGGTTAAATAAACAAGTTTTTATGCTTATAAAATTATTAAATCGGTCGAATAGGGTGTCTCACTCTTTAATTCATATTAACATTAAATATTTTTTATATATATAAAATTATAATCTTTTTAAAGTTTAGTCTTTATTGGTAACTAGCCTTCATACTTGGACGACAATTATCGATGGAGGAGACACATTAAGTGGAGCAAAGTGAAAAAAAGGTTAAGAATGGAGAAAGATATACAATTGGGGAATGTAACTCGTATAAGGATTGAGTGAGATAATTGAAAATTTTTGTAGGAAATTTAATAAATGTTTAGTTTTATGTTTGGAGCACTCAATTGTTTTTTTTATCAGGGTGGAATAACTAGCATAACGACAAGAAGATGTATTGGTCATAAGGCGTTAGAGAATCATTTGTAATAAATGTGGGTAAAAAATGATTACTAAAATTATTGATTTTGAAAATATACTACTATGTCTATAACCAAGTACTTGGCCTCTAATGAGAAATGCATTTCTACCAAGGACGAATCATTTGGTTATTACCCAAATATAATTCTTGGTGGAAATAAGACTTGGCTAATGAGTCGTCTCTCTGAACTACAAAATCAATTTAGTCAGTTTACTATGTGGATCAGAACTAATTGACTAAATCCAAAAACAAAAAAAAACTAGTATATTGCATAAATAAATATATAAAACTATTTTGTAAAAAAAAAAAACTATACTAAGATTTTGAAAGATGGACCATGGTTTATACATGAGTGTTATTTTAACGTTTGAGAGTGGAAATTAATTTTTTTTTTTTTGGGATTGTTCAATGCATCTTTAGGCTATGTTTGGATAGTTTAAAACTAACGGAACAGAATGGAGTGGGAATGAATATAGTGGAGCGGAATGGAACGGAACGGAATATAAGTTTCATTCCATTGTTTGGATATTTTACGATGGAGCGGAACTAATATCTCATACCACTGTTTGGATATTGGACGGAGCGGAATGCATTATAACTTTTTTATTCCATTTATAACCTTTACTTTAAAAATATTATTAATTAATTATCTATTTAATTTATATACAAATAAGAGAAATCCTCAAATTTTAATTATCAAATATGAATTATTAGAAAACTACATGATTATTACAACATGAAAATATATATATCATCCTAGAAAAATATTAGCTTTACTTTTGAAAAAAAAGTAAAATATATTGTCAAAATTTTAAATATTCATAATGCAACATCAAAATATGAGACATATAAAATAAAAGTCTGATACTGCTATCAATATTTACTTCAGTTCAACATAATCATATTTAATAGAATAAACAATATTACTACATATACATATTTTTGTAAGGAAATTTCTTTACCCACCTCCTATCCTTCTTAAACACCTCTGGCGAATTTATCAAAATACCCCTTGTTTCGGAAATGAATTTCCGAAAACGTACTTTTTATTGAAAAAAAAGGTGTTTTCGGAAATGCACTTCCGAAAATACGAAAAAAAGGTGTTTTCGGAGATGCATTTCCGAAAACACCCCCCTTTTTGAGTTTTCGGAGATACATTTCCGAAACACCCCTTTTTTGAGTTTTCTGAGTTTTCGGAGATGCATTTCCGAAATATTCCAAGACCAAATTGGTCTTGGAATGTTTCGGATATACACATCCGAAAGAATTCAATAATTATTAAAAAATTAAAATCAAGGTGAATCAATACAATTAATAGGTATAAAATCAAGGTGAATCAATAAAATGAAGGTGAATCAATAAAATCAAGGTGAATCAAAATTTCCTAAATAATTTTAAAGTTAAAAATTATTTTACTAACTTATATAAATCAAAAACATTTTAATTTTAATTTCATAAGTAAATTTTGAATTATATAGAGTTAAATATAAAATTTATTCATTAAATAAAATTAAGACAAAATCTTTTTTTAATTTTTTTAAACTAAATAAAAAATTATAACTCATTTTTAATTATGAATCAGAATAGAAATATATAAATATATAATAATAATTATTAATTTTGTAAGTGAAATATATAAATATATAATATATAAATATATAATAATTATTATAAATTAAAACACTATTTTTTTAATTTTTATAATTATTATATAAATATATAAATATATTTATAATTAATATATAATAACTATTATATAAATTTATAAATATAAATATATAATAATTTTTATAAATATATAATAATTATTATATAAATATATAAATTAAAACACTCATTTTTTTAATTTTTTTTGTAAATATATAATAATTATTATAAATATATAAATAAAAAATTATAACTCATTTTATAAGTGAAATTATTTTAATTTTTTTAATTAAAATTATTTTAAATTTTAAAATATGAATCAGAATATAAATATATAATAATTATTATTCATAACTCATAAATTATATCAAAATATATCATTATTATTATTCATTACTCATAAATTATATCAAATTTATGATATATAAATTAATTAATATCCTAAAATTAATTTTTGGGATTTTTAGATTTTTTTTTGTTTTTTCGGAGATGCATCTCCGAATTAATCAAAATTCCAATAAATTGGGATTTTTTCGGAAATGCACTTCCGAAGTTTGGAAAAATTTAGAAATTTTTTTTTTCGGAAATGCATTTCCGAAGCAGGGTAAAATGGGGTTTTCGCTGGGGGTGACCCTCATAGGGAGGTGGGTAAAGAAAAAATCTTTTTGTAAAGGTAACAAAATATTTGGAAACGAGATACAAAACAAAAGAAGACTCTTGTCACAGTACTTTGCATTGCTTCCTTTCAGTATACGAAAATTTTCGAAAATATATCGTACAACAAAGAATCTTAAAATATATAATTCATCTTGTAACGTAAAATAAAATAATGAAAAAAACTATCTTGCAGCACACAATCAAAAAAATATATAAATAAAGATAAAATAAAAATATAAGTAATTTCTGAAAATTAAAAAAATAAAGTGTGATATGAACATGAAAATAAATCAAGATTTTTGATTTAATAGAACACAAATATAAATATATGTAAAAAATAGAAGAAAAATGGCCTACCTTGTTAGGGTAGAAGAAAAATATACTCTTTGCAAGAAGAAGGTCTGTGAGAGAGAAAAATTACCGTAGAAGAAAAGAAGAATATCACGTTAATTAAAATAAGGAAAAGAAACGGTTAAAATGAAAATTTGGAGGATAAAATTGTAATTGTATTAGGAATTGATTCCATTCCATTGGATACACCCCAATTTGGGGGGAATGAAAATTGGGCTAAAATAGTGGTATTGGATGGAATGAGTTCCATCACACTCCATTCCATTCCATTCATTTTTTGTAAATCCAAACAATGGAACAAAACTTCATTCCACTCCATCCCATTTCATTCCATCCCTCTCCATCAATCCAAACAAACCCTTAATGATGCTCACACACTTTGGTAAAAAAATCAATAATATTCTTAAAATTTAGAATCGTCTGGACGCGTTGAAAATATCCACACTTCAACACTTTGTAATTCAGTCATCTTCAATTTGTCAAAAAAGATAATCTGAAAGTATCCTTTTGGACCATTTTTTTAGCAAATTGAAGTAGGTGACTCATTTACAACGTATTGTAGTGTATTTTGGGTGTGTAAGTAAGTATATTTCAAGACTAAATTCAAAAGTATACCTCAAACTATTTTTTGGCAAAATGATTGTGTTTCACCCGACTAGAAAAATGAGAAAGTATGCACATTTGTTTTAGCTCTAGAACACAACTGAACAATATCGTATTATAAGCAGACTTATTTGTTGTTGGAGATTAGCAGAGGACTGCATCATAAATGAGAGACTCAAATAGTGAAATCAAACTAAAAACTGTAAAAATAAGATTGGTTCTGCATCTAGCCTTGAGTTTTAATGATAACAATACATGTTATCTTAAGGAATAATTATATACACTAACGATTTCTTTCTAGTGTGTGGCTTTTGCCTTGTAGGTTCTGACTCTGATAAGAAGGCGCGTGACGTCATCAGGTTCTGAACTCAACACTCTTAAAGAATACTAGTGTTGTGTTACAATAGAAGTCAAGATTCTAGAATGCTACTTATGCAACGGTTCTAAAGAACGTTAGTACAAGAGCTTCTGATTTTGACTTATAAAGGAAGCTTTGGAGGCCCTTTAAAGCTTTACTTATGTGTCCCATGTTCTGAAGATGCTGAAGACGAGGTTCTGCTGAACAAGTTCTGAAGATCTGAAGACATCGCTTTTGAAGACCAAGTGCTTAAGACTTTGAAGACAATGTTCTGTTGAACAGGTTCTGAAGACTCAAAGACTTAGGTTCTGAAGACACAAGTTCTGATCATCTACAACATGCTTCAATCAACACACAATCCGAATCCTATGAAGACTTAGAAGATCAAGGACGGCTTGTGTGTGATGGTTAGCATAAAATACTAACGTAAACTATGACCTTTACTCTTATAGGGAGGCGTAAGGACAATCCAATCTGTACTTGTTATCTATCATTCCCACCATCATTGTTGGGAACTTTACAATTGTTCTTTGCTTTCCTTTTCTACCCTCAAACGAATTTATCCTTCTATATAAAGGAAGCCATTGGAAGAATTTGAAATCAACAAATCAGTTATATAAAACTACACCAAAGCGCTGCACAAACTTTGTTAGAGAAATTCTTTGTATAGTTTTGTATTTTTAGCAAGGAGCTTTTCTTTGTATCTTGCTTATCAACACTTTTGTGTTGTTTTACTTAAACATTGTGTAATTTGCTTATTAGAAGCATCTGTAATACACACTTGTAATCAACGTGGTTGATAAGATTCCTTAGGGGACTAGGTGCTAGTCTGAAGCCTCGAGAAGACTATGGTTGCAGTCATAGTGGTTTCACGATAAGGATTATCTGAACTTGTTGGGGTTGTCAGCAAGGTTGATCATAAGCTTATTATGGTGGTTTCCTTGAGAGACTAGTGTTAGTCATAAGTCTCAAGAAGATAGTGGTTGCGGTCATTGTGGTTGTCTGTAATCAGTTTGGTTATAGTGGATTAAGTCCTTATTGAGAAGGAAAATCACCTTGGTGGGTGGACTGGAGTAACTTAGTTAACAGTGAACCAGGATAAAAATAATTGTGTTCATCTATTTTTATTCACTTATTAACTTTGTATTGTGTGTTGCGAAAAGATTATATTTGGTGCAACCTAATTCAAACTCACATTTCTCGTGTTTCTCACACCTTTAATTGGTATTAGAGCTACGATTATAGTTTTATACACTTAACCGTGTCACATAAAGATCCAGACGAGTCTCAGAAACGCTATGGTTGATCTTACTCTTCCACCTCCTGATCCAGTTTCAAATGAAAACTACAATTTTAAACCTCCCATCTTTGATGGTGAAAGATTTGAATATTGTAAAGATAGACTAGAAGTTTTCTTTCTAGGTCTTGATTTTGATCTCTGGCATATGATAGTAGATGGATACGAACATCCCATAGATGAAAATGGAAAGAAACATGAAGTGAAAGCTATGACTGATCAACAAAAGAAGGATCGTAAGAATCATCATAAAGCAAGAACCATCTTGCTGAATGATATTTATTACATTGATTATGAGAAGATCACAAATAAGGATTAAGATAAATTCATAATTGACTCTCTTAGAATGACTCATGAAGGTAATGATCAAGTCAAGGAAACCAAGGCACTGGCCTTAATTCAGAAGTATGAAGCCTTCAAAATGGAGGAAGACGAAACAGTTGAGACGATGTTCTCAAGGTTTCAAATCTTGGTTGCAAGACTGAGAGTTCTCAATAAAGGATACTCCACATCACATCATGCAGAGAAAATTATTAGAAGCTTGCCATCCAAATGGGGGCCTAAGGTAACTTCACTCAAGCTAGCAAAGGATTTGAATAACACTTCTCTAGATGAACTGGTGAGTTCCTTGAGAAGCCATGAAATTGAGCTTGAACAAGATGAACCTCAGAAGAGATGGAAATTTATTATGCTCAAATGTGTCAGAAAGTCATAAAGGTTTAAAGCTCTTCAAGCTAAAGAGATTGAGGATTCTTAAGAACATTTTGATGAAGCCGGAGATGAATTGTCTCTATTGTCCAAAAGGGTTAACCGTCTCTGGAAGAGAAATCAAGACAACAAATATAGAAGTGCTAGAAGGACTGATGGTCGCTTCGAATCTACTTCTGGTCAATGGAAGTCTAGTGGCAAATAAGTCATTTGTTATGAATGCAACGAGCCAGGACACCTCAAATACGACAGTCGTGAACTTCAAAAGGACAAGTCCAAAAATAAAGCTCTCAAAAAGCAATAAGAAAGGACTGTTGGCAATTTGGAAAGATTCTGATTCCTCATAAGATGGGTTACAAGAAGATCAAGATAATGTGGCGCTAATAGGGATCTCATATGCATATATTTCCTCAGATGGCAAAGTAGGCTCAAAATCAGGTGAAAATGAGGTAATCTCCAAAGAGGTATTCTCTAACCTTTCTCAATTAGAATTATCCACTTCTTTAATTGAGATTCGGGAAAAACATGAGTTACTCAAGATTGAATTCAAGGAACTTAAAAAATCTCACGAATATATATCTTATGAAAACAACAAGCTTAAGGAAGATCTCTTCATTTTAAATGAAGAATTTTTTTCTTAAAGATGAGAACTCTGGCCTCGAAGGCACGAGAGCTCTTCGAGAAGCTTATGAGAATACTGATGATGTCATTAAAAAATATGACAAATGTTTTCATAAGTTCTTAGCTAGAAGCATAGGGAGAAGCACGATGGCTTCTATGATCTATGGTGTAAGCAGAAATGGGACAGATGGTATTTGCTATAACTCATGTGACGAATCCAAATCTAATAAGGAAAAAACCTAATAATGTCCATTTCCACTTTGTTTATGATGAGTGTGTGCCTAAAAATAAAGGAAAATAAAAAGAGAAATATGATTCTAAATCTAAGGAAAAACCTTTGGCTAAACCCTCATGTTTTAAATCCTGTAAATATGATTATTATGCTGTTAAACCCAAAGTTGCTAAAAACTCTAGGAAAGCTAATAAGAAAGGACCCAATAAACTATGGGTACCCAAGAAACAGATAGTATATGTCAGAAGAATGACTCTACACTTTTCAATGGAAAAAGGAAGAACAACGGTTGAGCTCATGGTGAAGCATATTAGAAGGGCTCGCTTTCAAAACTGTGTTATAAAGCAAAAGTTATTGGTTCTACCTCCAAAACATTGGAGCTTATGCGTATTGATTTATTTAGATCAGTAAAGATTATATAAAATCAATTGGAAGAAGTATAGCTAAGTCATTGCTAATGATTGCAGCAGATGGACTTGAGTAAAGGTTCTATAACACAATAATGAGTCACATTCTGTGTCCTCCACCTTCTGTAATTAAGTACAAATTGAGACTAGTCTCATATTTGTCAGGGCTAGAAGTGGTCATGTTGAAAAAGTGATTGTCATACCCCAAAATTTTCCCATCATATTGTTACTGTTAAGCTCATTCAAGTATCAAAGGCTCAAGATTTGACTAAGTGCACACTCTCCTAATTGTTAGAACAAGATTTGTTCTGATCAATTATCTTAGTTTTGATGATAACAATAATATGAATTTTGCTTAAGATAATATGGTACTCTAATCCAATGCAATTTCCCTTTCAGGAAATATATATAAAGAGTACGCATAATTCAGCGCTCAGAAGCTTTGTCTTAAGGGTTCAGCATGCAACATCAGAACATGGTCTGGCAAGACATCAGAAGATGGTCGAAGCAGAATCAGAACATGGGTCTATGGAAGCATCAGAAGAACATGAGATCAGAAGCACTGAAGCTCAGAAGATGGTATCACGCTCAGAAGCACTTCAAGGTCAGAAGATCAGAAGATGCTATGCACCAAGCTGTTTGACTCTGATGATATTCAAACGTTGTATTCACAAACATCAGATCAGAAGGAAGTACAAGTGGCAAGCTACGCTGACTGACAAAAGGAACGTTAAAAGCTATTAAAGGCTACGTCAGTAGACACAGCGTGAACAAGGCTCGAGGTAGTTGACAAAAGCGTATAACATTAAATGCGATGCTGTACGGAACACGCAAAGCATTAAATGCATTCAACGGTCATCTTCTCCAACGCCTATAAATATGAAGTTCTGATGAGAAGCAAGGTTAACGATTCTGCACCAAAACAACTTATATCAAACTTGCTGAAACGCTGTTCAAATCAAAACTCAGAATCTTCATCTTCATTAAAGCTCACTACATTGCTGTTGTAATATTTTAGTGAGATTAAGCTTAAACGTTAAGAGAAATATCACAGTTGTGATTATCGCTTTTAAGAAGCATTTGTAAACTCTTAGAATTGATTACATTAAGTTGTAAGGAACTAGAGTGATCGTGTTGATCAGAATACTCTAGGAAGTCTTAGGAGTGAACTAAGCAGATTGTAACTAGAGTGATCGTGTTGATCAGTAGACTCTAGAAAAGTCTTAGAGGGTATCTAAGCAGTTGTTCCTGGAGTGATCAGTGTGTGATCAGAAGACTCTGGAAGACTTAGTTGCTGACTAAGTGGAAAACCATTGTAATCCGTGCGATTAGTGGATTAAATCCTCAGTTGAGGTAAATCATCTCTGCGGGGGTGGACTGGAGTAGTTTAGTTAACAACGAACCAGGATAAAAATAACTGTGCAATTTATTTTTATCTGTCAAGTTTTTAAAGCTACACTTATTCAAACCCCCCCTTTCTAAGTGTTTTTCTATCCTTCAATTGGTATCAGAGCGCCGGTTCTAAGGTGCAAGCACTTAACCGTGTTTAGAAAAGATTCAGGAAGAGAAAAACGCTTCAGTAAAAGATGGTTGATGAAAGTGAAAAGACTACACCTACACCTGCATCTACATCTGGCTCTGCTGAGCAATACAACGGTAACAATGGTTATACTAGACCGCCGGTATTTGATGGTGAAAACTTTGAATACTGGAAAGATAAACTGGAAAGTTACTTTCTGGGTCTAGATGGTGATCTATGGGATCTTCTGATGGATGGTTACAAACATCCTGTAAATGCCAGTGGCGTAAAGCTGTCAAGGCAAGAAATGAATGATGATCAGAAGAAGCTTTTCAGGAATCATCATAAATGCAGAACTGTTTTGCTGAATGCTATCTCTCATGCTGAGTATGAGAAGATATCTAACAGGGAAACGGCCTATGACATATATGAGTCCTTGAAAATGACTCATGAAGGAAATTGTTATACCCCAAAATTTGCCCACTTCTTTTTTCAGGAAAGTTTCAATATGAAAATTAAGAGTCTCATATAAACATGGATTTTTTCAAAATATCCTGACATATGAAGAACTTGGTTTTCAGAATTTTTCTTACACAGTAACTTGGCTTACAGTGGAATTTATTCTTACGCAAACGCCAAATACTGTTCTTTACTTCACAAATACTATTTATTTATTTTACAGATAAATAGTACTAACACGGTTCATGCAGGGTTAAATCTTTTTGCAGGCGCAAAAGCAGGAAACTCACACTGTACTGGTAACAATTGTTTTTGTTTTCCCACTAACTTTTGTGCTATATTCCATTATTTTCAAAATCTTTTCAAATCTATCCTTTCAAATTCAAATCTCAACTTTATTCTATCCATCTCTCTTTTCCCAACAATACCTTACACTTTCTTTCAAATCTCACTTCCATTCAAATTTCCTTTTGTACGGAATCACATCATTCCCCAACGTCTCTATCATCTTTCCATTCTATAAATACCTCTCCTTCTTTTCACAAATCTCACATCAAATTCTAAATCATCTTTCAAATTTCTACTTCATCATCCATTTTCTTTCTTCTTTCCTAGCAAGAATGGCAAAATGGATAGAGACACTGTTTCTTACAGTCATCACCATTGCTACGGTGATCATGACTTTCTTCTGCCTACACAGTCCTGAGAAGTGTGGACCTGCAATGGTTGCATTCCCAATCCTCTACATGTTATTGATCATAGCATGGTTCATCAACCGTCATTTTTAAAATTTGTCGTGTTTCTTATTTTCTTAAACGTACCGTTTATTCGTCGTACTTTTCAATATAGTATGTAATATTTATACTGTCAGTATTAAATGTTGTACTAATTGTCATAATATTGCTTAATTACTAAGATAATATTTTGTGTATTTTCTGCCAGTCAAATATTTCTATTTCTGTGCATTAAATAATTTTCAGGTTATTATCGGTAATTTTGCCCGCATACCGTAAATATCAGTTATTTATTATGTTTCTGTTTTCTAACAAGTCATGTAAATAAATTTTCATGCTTCACACCAAACAAAAACAAAAATAACAACAAAAAAAAAAAAAAAAGAAAATTAACTTTGACGGTTGATTTTTCACTTTAACTGCTGCTTCAGTACACGAACAGTCGGTTGACAGACAAACTGCAGACAGTACAATTCACAGTGATTTGTACAATCAATCAAATCAATCATTCACAATTCAAATTTCCAAGATTTTTGTGTTAGAAGTCTTCTGAATATCACATGATTAGCAGAAACTCAACACTGCACAAAAATCAGGTACGCTTAACTGCCTCCTATACAGACAGTCCCTAATCAGGGTTTTTCTTGTTTTAACAGGAGCAACAAGTTTTGAGAGCTCAAATGGATTTCATATACATCCATACATCTCAAAGTACCATCATACAAATTTTCAAACTTCAATTCACTCAGACGCACCGTCAGCAGCTCAAACAGTCAACAGACGACCCGTTTGACCAAAAAAGTCAACTGACAGTCAAAAATGAAATTTTTTGTCAAAGTCCATATTTTGTCAAAGGATTCAACATTTGATCATTGGATGATCACAATTCATCAAGGAAAGATCAAAAATCAACAAAACCCTAAGATTCAAAATTAGGGTTTTTGCCTGAAAAGTCAACTCAACTTTGACTGATCATAACTCTCTCATCCTTCATCCAAAAAATGTCAACCAAAGCTCATTTTGAAGGAAATTCAATTATCTTTCAAATGCAATTGATCCCATGGTCATAGCATTCACCATTTGAAAAATATGGCCAAAGACATTACAGGTCATTTTCAAAGTCAACAAAAAGACACTTTTTTCAAATGGACACACAAGGAGAACCAAAAATCATTTTGACATGAGACCAAAGACATTGGTTAGAGGACTCTTTGAGGTTTCCAAAAAGTGCAAGATCTCCTTCATATGACAAAAATTGAAGGATTTACACCTTGTTGAAGTTGGCTAAATTTTGGGAAAATGCATGAAATCAACATTGCTCAAAAATGTTTTTTTTCCAAAAGATGCCAAGTTTTTATGGTCCAAACATCTTTGCCATGTTACTATGGGCCTCCCACGACCAAGACAAAGCCCACATCTTTATTGGCCATTTTTTGCATAATTTTATCTTACTTTAAGATTAAAATTAAAAGGAAAATGCATGGATAATGGTTGCTTGGCCTCCAAGTATGACTCACTTCAAGGAATCTTCATTTTTTCTGCAAGAATTGAAGAGCAAGACAAGAGCATTGAATGGAGTCAAGCTTGGTCAACAATTCAAAGATTTTTAATATTTTAAAAATCAAACTTTCAACAAAGACAACAAAGCTTCTTAGCTTGAGTTCCAAGCAACTTTGGGCTATAAAAGAAGCATCATACTTCAGCAAAAAGGGACACACGAAATAGGGCAAGAGTATAGCAAGAAATATCACAAAAATTCTCAAAATTTGCATATACTTTGTAATTTTCAAATTCAAATTTCCAATCAATATCAATACCAATAAACACTTCTAATCATCTCCTCAAACATTATAGAGTAAGATTGAGCTCTAAATATAGACATATGAGAGTCGTATAAAGCACTTAAAGCTCTTCATGTACATATGAGTTTTATTTTCGTTTTTGTATATGCAACTAATTTCACTGCAAACTAACCACCCTAACATCCTTATGGGGACCTATATGTGTGATCTGGGCCTTAGCATGAGTGTTCCAACGTGAGGATCAGGCTCCACCATTAAAACGAGTCCATGAGTGTTTAAGCTTCATCTTCTTCGTATCCATAGCTAGGAGCTTCAAACCTTAAAACAAATGACATATTTGGATTCAGGACACTCTAATTAGTGGATCTGGGTCACTTGTTTCTATTGCTAACTCGTATTTTTTGCAGGTTCATAGGTTGTTAAAAAACTGGAATTTTAACGTCCAAATAGGGGAGGTTAAAAACCCCCGCTATTTGAAGCTGAAAACCTCACTTCTGGAGGTTGAAGACGACCACGCGTCCAAGCGTGGTTCGTCTGACTTTTCAGCGCGCCAAGGTGGCCCTTCCCTCAAATCTTATTCGCTGGTCAATCCAGCGTGGGCCCCTGCAAAGACTTTGAATCCCCTTGGATTCAGTGTACACCATCATACCATGCACCTACAAATCTGTGCCCTTGGATCAATCTCAAAGCCAATCCAACGCCTCACACATGCAAGCTCACCATGCTCCTTCATTAATTGCCACACCAGATCAGTATCCTTATATTTTTAATTTTATTTTCTATTTTTATTTTAGTTTCTTTGATAAATTAATTAAAAATAGTTAAAAACTTCCAAAAATTCCACAAAAAATATTTTAAACTTCTAAAATAATATATTATTTTATGAAACAAAAATATTTTATTTTTCTTCAAAATTTCAATATTTTTCATAATTAATTAGTATGTATTTGTATATTTGCTTATTAATTATTTTAATTAGTCAAAAAATCAAAAAAAAAAATTGTTCTTTGTGTTAAATATTGTTTATATATCATAAACTAATTTTGTACATATTTAGGATAATTTTCTCTTTAAGTTTTAATTATTTGTGTAATTATTTGCATAATTATGTTTTGATTAACTTAAAATATCCAAAAACAAATTTCAAAAATTCCAAAAAAATTAGTTTTGTTCTAAAATCAATTAACAAACATTTTGTACATATTTTTAAACTTATTTGCTAGGTTTAATCATATTTCCATCTTTTCTTTATTTTAAATTAATTAATAATGCATTAATTATATTTAAAATAAATCACAAAAATACAAAAATATGCCTTTTATTTCTTGCAATTTAAAATTCCTAGATAAATGTATAGGATGTCAAATTCATGTAAATAGGCTAGTTTACATTTCCCGCACAATCGATGTAATAGCGTAGATTTACTTTCTGCACTTTACATTTCCGCATTTTAATTTCCAGCACCCATATAAACTGCGTGTATGTCAAAGATAAAACTGAACCGTCAGATCACTAACTTCAAAGATAAATATCTGAATTCAATCACAATCACATTTGCACCTCCTAGGGTAACCCCTTTTCACTCTTTTCAAAATCAAAGTTACATTTCTACTGTTTCGAGTACAAAATCGAACCTTTTGTTTATATCCGACGAATGGATAGATTTTTAAAGGGAACAAGGATAAAGACCTCCTAACTCAGGGTAGACCTCCTAGTTTGCTTGCTCAAAATCAAAACAAACAAAATTCTCATACACTGTTGTTTTTTTAAAACGAATTTTCCAAAAGACAATATTTTGTATACATCCAAACACGGATCATTACAAAATTAACGATCTTTTCAAAACATCTTTCGAAAGATAAACAAGCATTTGTATATATCCGCACAAGGATCATTACAAATTCTATTTGCAAAGGTATTTCAAAAACACAGGTAAAGCATTCCGAATCAATTGAAAAGTAAAGCAAATGAGCTAAGCAAACTAAAGAGCCCATGGATAACCATGGATACAAAGGGTGCTAACACCTTCCCTTTGTATAACCTACCCCCTTACCCAGAATCTCTCAAAGGTCTTTTTTCTGTTTCTTTTATAAACCTTTCCTTCATTGGATAAAATAAAAGGTCGGTGGCGACTCTGTAAACTTTTTCAAAAGTGACGCGAAAGCGTCCGATCGACAAAAAAGAGTCAGTTCACGTATCCCACCCACGGAGGGGTATGGCCCGAAAGGACGGTCCACAGAACTGGCGACTCTGCTGGGGAATACAAATTCAAAATGTTTTCAAAAGGGGTTACCTTTAGAGTATAGATCATTTCGATGTTTTCAATTGTTTGATCTGATTGCTTTACTTTTCACAGGTTTGCTTGGGTACTTTGCTTGTGTGAAAGATTCTAACCCGAATCTCGAGATACCTTAAGTATATGACAATAGACCAAGGAAACTGTACGGCATGTACCGATACGGTTGATCTGGTAGTCATCGTTAGTGTGATACTTTGGTTTATACTGATGTCCCTTGAAAGCGATCAAGGAGTATATTAGGCTTCCGAAGTGTCATTAACACTAATTTGTCTTAGAACCTTTTAGTTGAACTTGACTTGTGGCCTATTAAGTGGCTAGCTTTGAAATTGATCGAAGCTAGTTATCCTCGAGGAATATTCTTGATCGGCCGTCCGAGCGCCGTATTGAGATGTTGTCTCCAAGGATCATAGAACCCGAATACTATTCTAGGACAGGTTTTCAACCAACTCAACTTCAGAGGGGAGGGTATCACCTATCAACCTCATGCAAGCCTTTAAACCTAAGGCTATTGTTTGATTTGTTTTTGTGTGCCACATGTTTGCATCATAAACACATCATTTTTCACTACACATTTCAAGGATCAAAGAGTTTACTTTTGTTTTTGCAGGTAATGGCTCCCGCCACCAGAGATTACATCCGAATCAATATCTCAACGGTGCCATCTGAACTCAAAGTCTTGGTAGCAGAATTCCCCAGGAATGCTCAATTCACTGAAAAGCATGGTCACCTACTCCATTTGGTTACCTCAAAGTTTGAAGAAGACATGATACGGGTCCTGTTCCAGTTCTTCGACCCTGAACATCATTGCTTCACATTTCCTGATTACCAGTTGGTACCCACTTTGGAAGAATTCTCTGAATTAATTGGATTACCAATCCGAGATCAATTACCTTTCACTGGTTTAGAAAGAAAACCAAAACCTGAAGTCATTGCTGCTGCTTTACATCTGCAAAAGTCAGAAATCAAATCCAATTGGGAAACAAAGAGTGGAGTTGAGGGTTTGCTTGCCAAATTCTTACTGGAAAAGGCTCGACTACTGCTAGAAAACAAAAGTTATCCAGCTTTTGAAGAAGTTATGGCTCTTTTGATCTATGGGTTGGTTTTGTTCCCTAATTCCGACCAGTTCATAAGTGTACACATCATCAACCTTTTCCTAATTCGCAACCCGGTACCAACATTGCTGGGAGACATCCTACACTCTCTACACACTCGTACCACGAAGAAGCGAGGAACTCTCATGTGCTGTATACCACTGCTGGCTAGGTGGTTTACATGTCATCTTCCCCGATCAGTACTGAGAAATGAACAAAGAGCACAATGGTCTTACAGAATCATGTCTTTATCTCATTCAGATATCCGATGGAACAACTTCTTTCAAAGAGACATTACTATCATTGATCATTGTGGAGAATACCCTAATGTGCCACTCCTTGGCATTAAAGGAGGTATCACTTACAATCCCTCTCTAGCTCTACGCCAATTCGGATATGCAAGAAGCAACGGTCCTCATGACATGATTATCCGTGGCATTGTGTTTGATTACGAGAATGATTCTCACAGACACCGACGAAGATTCATACAGGCTTGGGACAGTGTCTATAGAATAGAAAGCAAAACTCTGGGGCAATGGAATTCTATTCCTATGGAACTTTACCTCAGATGGGTGCGTACTCATGCTCAAAAACTCATGATGCCCTATCCCGCTGTTCTACCTGTGACTATCGAATCAGAAGTCGAAGGTTACGAACCTCAAGTTATTCTACACCCGGATATGCCAACTGACTTGGAAGAGTTGCAAAAATCCTGGGTTCAACTCAAAGAGGAAAGAGACACCTTCAAAGAACACTGTCAGGACTATGAGAGAAGGCTATTCGAGCTCACCAGACAGCTTCAAGAAGAACAAAGAATCAACGCATTCCTGGGGACAAAGAAAAAGCGCCCACGGGAGACCTGAAAGATCATTTATTTTATTTTCTGTCTTGTAAGCCCAAATGAGGCAAAGAAAAAAGAATAAATTGATTAACTAACGTTTGTTGCTTCTTTAACAAATCTAGACTCTATGATCCTTGAAAACATTGCACACATGCATTCACATGCATTGCATACACATTGCATTTCATACATTGCATTTCATACATTGCATTCATATACATTGCATACACATTGCATACATGGCATCCAGTCATACACATTTCATAACAGGTTCTCATGACGGGTTTCTCATCTCTTCGCTGTTTATTTCAGTCAGAAGAGATGGAATCTGAGGCAAGCATCAAGAATCTCGAAGTACAGAATGCCCAAGTTCAAGTGGCAATTCTGGAACTGGCAAAGGGGCAACAAGAGCTGAAAGCCCTGATACTCAAGAAGAAGAAGAAGCCCAAAGAATCTGCAGGCTTGAGTTACCTGAGAAGGAAGATCAAGATCCCTGTCAAAAAGATCAAAAAGCCACCAATCCCTGAAATAGTCGGTGATGGTGAACAAGAAGATAATCAAAGCAACCAGGGTTCTGCTAAACCCTCTCTCTCTTCAAATGAAGAAGAAGATCATTCTGGAGACGAACAGGATGATGACAAATACCAACAGTTGGAGGATCGTATGAAAGCTATGGAAATACAAAAAATACCTGGCTTAGATTTCAATGATCTGGGACTCGTGTCGGATGTTGTCATCCCTCCAAAATTCAAAGTTCCAACCTTTGCAAAGTATGATGGAGTTTCTTGTCCAAAACTACATTTGAGATCTTATGTGAGGAAGATACAACCTCATACAACAGATAACAAATTGTGGATTCACTTTTTCCAAGAAAGTCTGTCAGGTACACAACTCGAATGGTACTACCAGCTAGAAAATACCAAGGTTCATACTTGGGAAGAATTAGCTGCTGCTTTTTACAAACAGTACCAATACAATGCTGATCTTACACCCACTCGTACTCAATTGCGAGGCATGTCTATGGGACCAAAAGAAAGTTTCAAAGAGTATGCACAAAAGTGGAGAGATATGGCTGGAAGGGTTCAACCACCCTTATCTGATCGCGAACTAGTCGACATGTTCATGGGCACTTTAACTGGCCCATTCTATAGCCATTTGCTGGGAAGTTCATCATCAGGTTTCACTGACCTAATACTGACCGGAGAACGTGTCGAAAGTGGCATTCGAAATGGAAAAATTCAAGTAGGATCCTCCTCTGGTACTACAAAAAGGCCCATCAGAAATGAGGTCAATACAGCGCAAATTCAGACAAGTCACAAAAGTGATCAGCATCAATCTGTAGGGGCAGTTATGATCTCCGCATCTGCACCTCAAAAAGATCAACAGCCAAAATATACGCATCGACCAGATGCACCAAGAAGAACTTTCACCAAAATCAACATGCCAATCTCTCAGGCATTGCAGCACTTGCTTAAAGCGGATCTGATCACATTAAGGGGTCCTCCGAAGAATGTCAATACTTCTTCTCTGAATTATCGCCCTGATGCAACATGTGCCTATCATTCAAACTGTCCAGGACATGACGCAGATCACTGCTGGGCCCTGAAAAATAAAATCCAAGACATGATAGATGCTGGAGAAATTGAGTTCGATCCTCCAGAAACTCCAAATGTCATCACAGCACCTATGCCAAAGCATGACAAAACTGTTAATGCTATCATAGACACAGTTTACATTTATGATGTGAACGAAGTATCAATTCCACTCCTCGAAGTCAAAAGAAAGTTCATCCAAGCTGGTTACTTTCCAGGTTGTGATCCCGACTGCTTTTATTGCTCACGCCAACCCAATGGTTGTGAAAATCTAAAGATGGGAATTCAAAAACACATGGATCGCCGTATCATTATGTTTGAGAGGCTCCCTTCTATGGACATGTTGGGCAAAGTCTTTGCCAACGGGATAAGAATGGAAGACGTCTCAGTGATCTCCAGCTTACCATTCAAAATCTCTACCAAGGCTCCATTCAAACTTTCTGCTACACTCAAAGTGGCATCAGTAGTCATTGCTAGACCAACTCCATTTCCATACTCCTCAGACAAAGCTGTCCCATGGGGATATGACACTAATGTTTACATTCATGGAGTTAAGCAGGATCCCTCGACTAAAGAGGACGCAACACTAACTACTTCAGCTGTAAGTAACATTGCAGGCACTAGCAAGATCACGAGAAGTGGAAGAATCTTTTCACCAGAAATTTCTCCAAATATTGCTGCTAGTCCAATCCAGGTTCCAATTCCTATTCCAGATATCAACACTCGAGGCAAAGAGCCACTGATCGAACCAGTTCAAAATCCGGTAGAGATCACTGCTGAGGATCCATCAAAGCAAGAGATGGACGAAATATTGAAAATCATCTGCAAAAGTGATTACAATATTGTCGAACAACTGGGGCATACTGCTTCAAAAATCTCAATGTTATCTCTGCTAAAATATTCAGAAGCTCATGCTAAAGCTCTAATGAAGTTCCTTCAAGCTGCGCATGTGCCTCAAGAAATCCCAATCGACCAATTTGAGAATTGTGTCGCCAGTCTTACAGTGCCCAATGGTCTTGGTTTCTCTGATGTGGATCTAACTCCTGCTGGAAGAAATCACAACAAGGCCCTGCACATCTCTATCGAATGCAACGGCACCACTCTGTCTCATGTGCTAATAGACAATGGTTCCTCTCTAAACGTGTTACCAAAGGTAATACTGGAAAAACTTGACTTCAAAGGAGTTGTGCTACAACCAAGTGATGTGGTTGTAAGAGCCTTCGATGGGTCAACAAGAACGGTGTACGGAGAAGTTAAGCTCCCAATCAGAGTGGGCTCTCAAACTTTCGATGTTATCTTTTCCGTAATAGACGTTCTTCCAACATACTCCTGTTTACTAGGACGCCCTTGGATACATGGGGCAAACGCTGTAACTTCTACCCTGCATCAGAAGTTAAAATACCCAGTAAAAGGAAAGGTTGTCACAGTCTATGGCGAAGAAGAATATATGGTCAGTCACTTGAGCAACGACAAGTATGTTGAGATGGAGGGCGAATCCATCGAAACTCCGTATCAAGCTTTTGAGGTTGTATCTCCAGATATCTCTACCACCAAGCATATTCCTGCTACTCCAGCTACAACTATGGCTTCTCTCAAAGATGCCAAAGCCATGATTGAACAGGGTGATCGCACAGTATGGGGACAACTCCCTGATATACCCTACAAGTCCGACAAGCTAGGTCTGGGCTATAATGGTGAAAATCAAAAGAATGATCAAAATCCTCGCTCTGAAGGGTTAATATCACACTTCGCCAGCCAAGAAGTAAACGCCATTGATGATGAAGGGACATACTTGAACCACATCATTCAGCCATATCCAGACGAAATTCCACCCATTACCATGGGAATGTGGGATGCTGTGGGAGGACCAAATGACGGTTACAACTACCAGTATATCACACCTCAGAATTCTTACATTGCTCTGGAAGATCTTACTCCAACAGAAGAGGGTAATCAAAATGACGGAAGTATCACAAGTCCCGTCACTCAGCAATATCAAAATCCACCCAAAGAAGTATGGGACACGCTAGGAGAACCCAGCGGCAAATACGACTATATGGTGAAATATTCCGCTCCTCCGAGCTTTTCAACTCCCATCAAAGACATTGTCCCGACTGGATGGGACGAACAGTACGACGACAACTTCGCTCTTGAAGAAGCCAGGAAGATGCCAAACAACGAAGGTTATTTTCTGTCACAGTACACTCCTTATCAGGATGCACAAGTCTCTATTCAAAACATCATTCCTACTGCATGGGACGGCCTTATCGAGCATCTCGCTCAGCCAATAGAGGGACCTCCACCTGGATTCTCATATCCAACAAATCATCCAACTTATCCTGAGGAATTACCTACGCATTTTCCCACTAGCGGAATCAATGCTACGGAAGACGAAAAGAACAACTGCAACTGGAACAGCTGGGTGCTCCCTGCTAACAACGGTGGATTGAACAACTGGAAAGCAGAGGATGTGATCTCCTTTGATCAGGAGTAAATGCCATTTCCTGTTTTCTTTGTGTATATTGTGCAAAGATAAAAGTGGTTCCTGAACAATCGAACCATGAGCTTGAAAGCCGTGTGCCTTAGCACAACGGTCCTTCTATAAAAAGGGTTTGTCATATCATGATTATGTGCATTCAATAAAATCATGGGATGCTTGCATGTTCAAAATTTTGTGATCCTTTTTCTTTCTTTATTCGCTTTCAAATAGCTATGTTTTTCTCTTCATACACACTCACATATCTACCATGCAGATTCACATACACGCTGGATCCAGTCAATAACGACTCTGCTATTGCCCGTCATGACTTTGAAAATCCGATCTACCAAACTGAGGACGAAAGTGAGGAAGATTGTGAAGTGCCAAGAGAAATTGCAAGACTTCTAGAACAAGAAGAAAAAGCCATACAGCCTCATGAGGAGCCGATTGAGGTCATCAACTTGGGCAGTGACGAAGAAAAGAAAGAGGTCAGAATTGGGGCTGACTTAGAAAACAGTGTCAAGCAAAGACTGATTCAATTGTTGCAAGACTACGCCGAGATATTCGCCTGGTCTTATCAAGATATGCCTGGCCTTGACACGGACATTGTAGTTCATCGCCTGCCAATCAAAGAAGGAAGCACTCCGGTCAAACAGAGACTGCGAAGGAGTAAGCCTGATATGTCAAAAAAGATCAAAGACGAGGTTGAAAAACAATTCAATGCCGGATTCCTAAAAGTTGTAAGTTATCCTCCTTGGATAGCTAACATCGTGCCTGTACCCAAAAAAGACGGGAAAGTCAGAATGTGTGTAGACTACAGAGATCTGAACCGGGCAAGCCCTAAAGATGATTTCCCTTTACCGCACATCGATGTACTAGTTGACAATACCGCACAATGCAAGGTATTCTCCTTTATGGACGGATTCTCAGGGTACAATCAAATCAAGATGGCACCCGAAGACATGGAAAAAACAACCTTCACAACTCCCTGGGGAACCTTTTGTTACAAAGTAATGCCCTTTGGTCTAAAAAATGCTGGAGCTACCTACCAACGAGCAATGGTAACACTATTTCATGATATGATTCATCAGGAAATAGAGGTGTATGTCGATGACATGATCGCAAAATCCAACACCGAAGAAGAACATTTGAGTCATTTACACAAGCTGTTTGACAGACTCAAGAAATACAGATTGCGACTGAACCCGAACAAGTGTACCTTTGGAGTAAGATCCGGTAAACTCTTAGGTTTCATCGTCAGCAGTAAAGGTATTGAGGTTGATCCTGCCAAGGTCAAAGCCATTCAAGAAATGCCTATACCCCGTACCGAGAAACAAGTCAGAGGATTCTTGGGACGTCTAAACTACATAGCCAGATTCATTGCCCATATGACTCCTACTTGTGTGCCAATCTTCAAATTACTGAAGAAAGATCAAGTGGAAAGATGGAATGACAAATGCCAGTTAGCCTTTGATAAAATCAAAGAATACCTTCAAAAACCGCCAATCTTGTTACCTCCTGTGGAAGGCAGACCTCTGATAATGTACCTAACTGTGTTAGAAGATTCAATGGGGTGTGTACTCGGACAACATGACGATTCCGGTCGAAAGGAGCACGCAATCTACTATCTTAGCAAAAAGTTTACCGATTGTGAAACAAGATACTCACTACTCGAAAAAACTTGCTGTGCCTTAGCATGGGCGGCTCGCCGACTAAGACAGTATATGCTAAATCACACCACTTTCCTGATCTCCAAGATGGATCCAATCAAATACGTGTTCGAAAAACCTGCTCTCTCTGGAAGGATTGCAAGATGGCAAATGATCCTAACAGAATATGACATTCAATACACTTCGCAAAAAGCAATCAAAGGAAGTGTGGTAGCTGATCATTTAGCTCATCAAGCAGTAGATGATTATCAGGCATTGAACTTTGACTTCCCAGACGAAGACATTATGCTAGTCAATGACTACAAACAACCAGGATCCCGATGGACTATGGTTTTTGACGGAGCTTCTAATGCGCTCGGCAATGGCATCGGAGCTGTGATCATTTCCCCCACAGGAGGTCATACACCCTTCACCGCCAGATTGTGTTTCAATTGCACCAACAATATAGCCGAATACGAAGCATGCATTCTGGGTCTCAAAGCTGCAATTGATCTAAAAATCAAATTCCTTGAAGTCTACGGAGACTCGGCCTTGGTAATCTACCAAGTCAAAGGGGAATGGGACACAAAGCACCCAAATCTAATTCCATACAAAGAACATGTGTTGAGTTTGATTCCTTACTTCGAGGAGATCACTTTCGAACACATCCCACGCGAAGAAAATCAACTAGCTGATGCCTTAGCTACCATGTCATCCATGTTCAAAGTCAATTGGGACGACGAAGCTCCTATGATCACCATTTACAGGCAAGACGAACCAGCCTATTGCAATGAGATCGATACCAAACAAATGGAAGACAAATCATGGTTCCATGAAATACAAAGGTATCTCGAAACCCAGGAGTACCCTGAAGGGGCATCTATTAACGACAGAAAGTTTCTAAGGAGATTTGCCTCCAAATTCTTCCTAAGCAATGGAACTTTGTACAAGCGCAACCATGACTCGACTTTACTTCGTTGCGTAAACAAGAAGGAAGCAGAACAAATCATGGAAGACATACACAATGGTACCTTCGGTACTCATTCCAACGGACATACAATGGCTAAAAAGATCTTGAGAGCAGGTTACTACTGGTCTACCATGGAGACAGATTGCCATCATCATTCCAAAACTTGTCACAAATGCCAGATATATGCCGACAAAGTGCATGTACCTCCAGTTCCATTAAACGTTCTGACGGCTCCTTGGCCTTTCGCAATGTGGGGTATTGATATGATTGGAGAAATCAAACCTACTGCTTCCAACGGACATCGCTTTATCCTGGTCGCTATTGACTACTTCACAAAGTGGGTAGAGGCAGCTTCATATGCTTCTGTCACCAAGAATGTGGTAGCCAGGTTTATCAAGCACAATCTCATTTGTCGGTACGGCATCCCCGAAAGGATCATCACTGACAATGGCACGAATCTAAACAACAAAATGATTACTGAACTCTGCACGCAGTTCCAGATCAAACATCATAATTCTTCTCCATATCGACCAAAGATGAACGGCGCTGTCGAAGCCGCCAACAAAAACATCAAGAAAATCATACAAAAGATGACAGTAACCTACAAAGACTGGCATGAGATGTTACCTTTTGCTCTTCATGGTTATCGCACATCTGCGCGTACTTCAACAGGGGCAACTCCATTCTCGTTAGTCTACGGTATGGAAGCAGTTCTCCCAATCGAAATCCAGATTCCTTCCTTAAGGATCATGAAAGAAGCCGATCTAGACGAAGACGATTGGATTCAAACTCGATTCGACCAAATACACTTGATCGATGAGAAAAGACTTGCAGCTATCTGTCATGGCCAGCTATACCAAAAGCGCATGATCAAAGCATTCAACAAGAAAGTCAAAAGTCAAGCATACCAAACTGGTGGCTTGGTTATCAAACGCATCATCTTACCACAAGGTGATCCCAGAGGCAAATGGACCCCCACCTACGAGGGACCATTCATAATCAAGAAAATATTCTCCGGCGGTGCCATGTTGCTTACCACCATGGATGGCGAGGATTTCCCACACCCTGTGAATGCGGACATAGTCAAAAAGTACTTTGCTTAAAAAAAAAAAAATACAGCTCGCTAAGTTGAAAACCTGAAAGGGCAACTTAGGCAAAAATGAGCGTCTCGGTGGATTGAAAACCCGAAAGGGCGATCCAGGCAAAAATTAGAGACAAAACAAATACAATCCCGGTAGGCTGAAAACCTGAAAGGGCAGCCTAGGCAAAAATTAGGGAATAAAGCATACAACTATGTCCCGCTCAGCTGCCTACTCACCGACAAGGTTCAACACCTCAAAGACACCGATCAGTCCAATCACTTTCTTCCAACAAGTGAGGGATGAGATGCTCGAAGACAGATTGGCAATAGCAGAATTGAAACTTGACTGGATCGTTCTCACATAGCTATTTCTTTTCATAAATACTTTTCAAAACTTTCTGACAATTTCCTACTTCTAGGATTGTTGTCTCCCTATACTAATCCGCCTATCACGGCACCTTTTCAAAAATCAATGCAGCTTATAACTAACATTTTCATTTTTTCTGTTTTGAATACGCGAGCATCCCAATGATATTTTGAATGAACATATGCATTTGAATATGATTGATGTTTACCAGGAAAAACAGGAATAGCATTCCGGACATGTCCCAATTATTTGGACATTATCCTAAACCAGCATCAGAAGGAAGTTTCCCCAATGGAGACACATTCCTCAACAAATCCCTCAAAAAGATTTTTCTTTCGAAAGAAGTCTTATTCCCCAGCAGGGTTGTTCCAGATTACTGTCTTCAGAAGGTGTGATCTCCGCACCCAAACTTGGTCAGATAGTGCATCGGAGGATTATGCATCTTCCTCATTCCCACTCCAAAGGGCGTCACAGTCCGAACTCTCAAAACTACTGTTCATCCCCGAGCAGTAATCAAAGATCCTTCAATAGAACATCCTGGTTCTCAAAGAATTTCCCCAACCCAGGGTACTCAAGCGAGACAGAAGATCATCAACAACCACGATGCCTTCACTTCCAAATGGCTAGCAGGGATTTATTTTCCCAATCACAATGCCTTCATTTCTTGACGACTAAGCTGGGATTTATTTTCCCAATCAGGAGCTTGACACGCTCTAAGCTGCATAAACCATGCATCACATTCACACTCATATTCACATTCACAATCATGCATCATACGCATATTCATACACAACATAACTTGCATATTTCTCCTCTAGCTCGAGGATCTCATATCATACATGCATCATAGACATCGCATATTATTAACTTGATTTTTCAGGTAGACAGATGTCTTCAGCAAAGATGTTCTCACTCACATGCAGTGTTCATCCTGAATCTTATTCAGACAAGCAGTCCTTTCAGATACAATCAAACCAAAGATTCACTCTGAAGAACTCTCATTCTCAACTCATTTATCATCTAACATTGCTAGTCTAAGGCGATACCTCAGACGGTTCCAGAACGATCTAGCATTACAGATCAGATCTAAGGCGATCTACCTCAGACGGTTCCAGAACGATCTAGCATTTCAGATCTAAGGCGAAACCTCAGACGGTTCCAGAACGATCTAACATTGCAGATCTAAAGTGATACCTCAAACGGTTCCACAATGATCAACTTTCAAATCCTTCATCAAGATATAATCAACAGATTCATTCTGATGAACAAACCATCAACACATTGTCCAGGTGGCATCCGAAAGCCCATCTCAGGTAATGTTTCAATCTGCCAACAACATTTCACAGACAACATTCAAATGCAACTTCCAACATCTCTGCTGATCAAGGTAAGTGCAAATTTTCAGGGCATCTATTTATTCAATCATCTTCTACCCTCAGATTTCAGACAATCTCTTCAGGTTTAAGAAGATTGAATAGGGGCAACTGTTATACCCCAAAATTTGCCCACTTCTTTTTTCAGGAAAGTTTCAATATGAAAATTAAGAGTCTCATATAAACATGGATTTTTTCAAAATATCCTGACATATGAAGAACTTGGTTTTCAGAATTTTTCTTACACAGTAACTTGGCTTACAGTGGAATTTATTCTTACGCAAACGCCAAATACTGTTCTTTACTTCACAAATACTATTTATTTATTTTACAGATAAATAGTACTAACACAGTTCATGCAGGGTTAAATCTTTTTGCAGGCGCAAAAGCAGGAAACTCACACTGTACTGGTAACAATTGTTTTTGTTTTCCCACTAACTTTTGTGCTATATTCCATTATTTTCAAAATCTTTTCAAATCTATCCTTTCAAATTCAAATCTCAACTTTATTCTATCCATCTCTCTTTTCCCAACAATACCTTACACTTTCTTTCAAATCTCACTACCACTCAAATTTCCTTTTGTACGGAATCACATCATTCCCCAACGTCTCTATCATCTTTCCATTCTATAAATACCTCTCATTCTTCCACAAATCTCACATCAAATTCTAAATCATCTTTCAAATTTCTACTTCATCATCCATTTTCTTTCTTCTTTCCTAGCAAGAATGGCAAAATGGATAGAGACACTGTTTCTTACAGTCATCACCATTGCTACGGTGATCATGACTTTCTTCTGCCTACACAGTCCTGAGAAGTGTGGACCTGCAATGGTTGCATGCTCCCAATCCTCTACATGTTATTGTTCATAGCATGGTTCATCAACCGTCATTTTTAAAATTTGCCGTGTTTCTTATTTTCTTAAACGTACCGTTTATTCGTCGTACTGTTCAATATAGTATGTAATATTTATACTGTCAGTATTAAATGTTGTACTAGTTGTCATAATATTGCTTAATTACTAAGATAATATTTTGTGTATTTTCTGCCAGTCAAATATTTCTATTTCTGTGCATTAAATAATTTTCAGGTTATTATCGGTAATTTTGCCCGCATACCGTAAATATCAGTTATTTATTATGTTTCTGTTTTCTAACAAGTCATGTAAATAAATTTTCATGCTTCACACCAAACAAAAACAAAAATAACAACAAAAAAAAAAAAAAAAAAAAAGAAAATTAACTTTGACGGTTGATTTTTCACTTTAACTGCTGCTTCAGTACACGAACAGTCGGTTGACAGACAAACTGCAGACAGTACAATTCACAGTGATTTGTACAATCAATCAAATCAATCATTCACAATTCAAATTTCCAAGATTTTTGTGTTAGAAGTCTTCTGAATATCACATGATTAGCAGAAACTCAACACTGCACAAAAATCAGGTACGCTTAACTGCCTCCTATACAGACAGTCCCTAATCAGGGTTTTTCTTGTTTTAACAGGAGCAACAAGTTTTGAGAGCTCAAATGGATTTCATATACATCCATACATCTCAAAGTACCATCATACAAATTTTCAAACTTCAATTCACTCAGACGCACCGTCAGCAGCTCAAACAGTCAACAGACGACCCGTTTGACCAAAAAAGTCAACTGACAGTCAAAAATGAAATTTTTTGTCAAAGTCCATATTTTGTCAAAGGATTCAACATTTGATCATTGGATGATCACAATTCATCAAGGAAAGATCAAAAATCAACAAAACCCTAAGATTCAAAATTAGGGTTTTTGCCTGAAAAGTCAACTCAACTTTGACTGATCATAACTCTCTCATCCTTCATCCAAAAAATGTCAACCAAAGCTCATTTTGAAGGAAATTCAATTATCTTTCAAATGCAATTGATCCCATGGTCATAGCATTCACCATTTGAAAAATATGGCCAAAGACATTACAGGTCATTTTCAAAGTCAACAAAAAGACACTTTTTTCAAATGGACACACAAGGAGAACCAAAAATCATTTTGATATGAGACCAAAGACATTGGTTAGAGGACTCTTTGAGGTTTCCAAAAAGTGCAAGATCTCCTTCATATGACAAAAATTGAAGGATTTACACCTTGTTGAAGTTGGCTAAATTTTGGGAAAATGCATGAAATCAACATTGCTCAAAAATGTTTTTTTTCCAAATGAGTCCAAGTTTTTATGGTCCAAACATCTTTGCCATGTTACTATGGGCCTCCCACGACCAAGACAAAGCCCACATCTTTATTGGCCATTTTTTGCATAATTTTATCTTACTTTAAGATTAAAATTAAAAGGAAAATGCATGGATAATGGTTGCTTGGCCTCCAAGTATGACTCACTTCAAGGAATCTTCATTTTTTCTGCAAGAATTGAAGAGCAAGACAAGAGCATTGAATGGAGTCAAGCTTGGTCAACAATTCAAAGATTTTTAATATTTTAAAAATCAAACTTTCAACAAAGACAACAAAGCTTCTTAGCTTGAGTTCCAAGCAACTTTGGGCTATAAAAGAAGCATCATACTTCAGCAAAAGGGGGGACACACGAAATAGGGCAAGAGTATAGCAAGAAATATCACAAAAATTCTCAAAATTTGCATATACTTTGTAATTTTCAAATTCAAATTTCCAATCAATATCAATACCAATAAACACTTCTAATCATCTCCTCAAACATTATAGAGTAAGATTGAGCTCTAAATATAGACATATGAGAGTCGTATAAAGCACTTAAAGCTCTTCATGTACATATGAGCTTTATTTTCGTTTTTGTATATGCAACTAATTTCACTGCAAACTAACCACCCTAAC